>NW_026692475.1:0-3405 GCF_021218885.2 Marmota monax | reverse complement strand
GGCACTGTGGCTTTATCTCCTGAATTTTGAACACCCCACTCTCATCTTCAAAATATAACTCAAAGGAAGATGGAATGACCAATGAATGGCTCAGAACTGGAATATTTCCAAGCACAAAAAGAGTTTGTCCTATTCCTAACTGACTGCTAGTTTACCTCCAAGGCCACCTGTGTGCTACAGTGGCACAAGAAGACCTCCGGGGATGACCAGCATCAGGGGGCAGTTCAAACAGTGCTCCTTCAGCATGGCTGCCTGCCTTCTGCAGGAAAATGGGGTCTCCATGGGAAAGAAGGCACAGTGACCTTGAGTCCTCCACAGGCAGTGAGCCTGCCCCTCCCTGAGCCTTCGCTTATTACCCAGGCGACCCTTTTCTGGCACACCTGGCCGGCCTCTCTGGGGCTTGAGACAAGCCTTAGTAATACAAAACAGTCTCACATGACCTGAATGGGAAATTACTTCTGTCCATTTTAACTGACAGCTCATTTCAGATTTAAAACATGGAGTAAATGAATGACCAGCCCTTGTTTCATCAAAAGGAAAGAAGGGAGGGAGGAGGTTGGTCATCAAACAGCTAATGGTTCATGTGAGCATCAGAAGAGCTGTGATCCTGGTGCCCTCGACACATGCCAGCCACTGGGCCTAACTGGAAATATCCATCCAGTTCTCCAGGTGCCGGGAGCATCATTATCTCCAAGAAGACGAGACACATGTTCCGAGAGGCTGGACACCTGCTAAGGCCAGGCCGCATCTGGAACCGCCAAACTCCAAAGCCCATGCTCTCAACCACTGCTGCCCCACTTTGTAAATAAATGTCATTTAAATAAAAACATAAAGTGGAACGCAGTGAGCTGTGGGGGTTTCCCTAAGAGGAAATACCCTGGGGTCACCACCATTTCCCCAATGTTCTCTCCCCCTGCAATACATCTCAAGGGAGAAACGAAGATGGCTAAGCAGTAGAGGTGCCAAGTACTCACTATACCCTTAAAAACAAAGAGCAAGGTTTTGATTTTCAGTAATGAGTACACATTACTTCTATAATCATGAATAAATTATTTTGAAAAGATGTGGTGATTTCTTCCTAAGATGTAAAATGTTATCTTAGTGAAGATTTTGCTTGTATAAAAGGGAAATTCTAGCTGGTCAAAGGAAATATTTTAAATATTTATGTAAATATTTAAAGATACATTTAAAAAAATATGTCTTCTGGGACTCCATGTCAAATTTAGTCAAATAACAAAAGTATAAGAAAACTTTCAAAACACTAAACTTTCTGTCACCATTTCCAATCCATACCTTGAAGTTTCACAGCAGCGAGTCAGCCAGTGTACCACGCTGCAGAACATCAGACATGGAACGGGATTTACGAGATGTTTACAGAATCAGCATCAAGCATACGTGTACACACAGAACTGGTCCTTCCTGGAAATGATTTGTACCATTAACAGAAGTAGTGATCGGCATGTTAGCCTTCTACTTTCCAGATTCAGTTCAGGGAGTACATAAAACATTCACGTACTAAAGTATATAAACCATAAGTACAGTTATTAAAGTGCTCACTTTAATATTATATAGCATATAAGATATAATATGATTATAATGACTTAATTCAAAGTTAACACTCACATAGCCACCACTGATGTCAAGAGATGGAGTACCACCAGTCCTCCATGTGTCCTCCTGATAACACAGCTCTAGTTTAGTTTGGCCTTTTTTTAAGTTTATGTAACTGAGAGGACCCTGTGGTTTGGCTCTTCATGCACCATCCCATTCATGAGACCCCTCCATCTTGCTCAGTTTCACGGCTTGGAAACATCTCCTTGATGACACCACAGTGGACATATCTGGTCTACTGTGATGAGAAGGACCAGCGAGGGCTGCCAAGGACATTCCTGACACACATTCTACCACACACACGTTTCTCTTGAGTACACACCTGGAAAGAGAGCTGTTGGCTTCTAGGGTTTGCATGTCCCCAACCTAACTACACTTGGAAACTTTTTCCAAAGTAGGAGCACCAATTTTCAAGGCCACATTACTGCATGAGATGGCGTGGAGTTCTGAATTCTCACCAACTCATTTACATCTGTCCCTGTCAGACTTCCCTGTCAGTCTGCTTGGTGTGTGACAGACTCTCACTTGATCTTGATTTACGTTTTCCTGATTAACAGTATCATAATTTATCATATCATATATTTATTCACTTGAAAAGGACTATTCAGTACTTTTCCCACTTTCCTATCTAGGCGTCTTTTTAAAAAATGTATTGCATAGTTTTTAAAATCTATTTTTTTTATATATATTCCGGATATTAATGCTTCATCAAATGTGATCTTTGTGTTGTTGGCTTTTTCTTTACAGTGTTTTTTGATGAACCACATTTGTGATTTTAACATAGGTGACGTGATTAAATATTCTCCCTTTGTGCTTGCTGCTTTTTGTGCCTTGTGTAGGAAACGCTTCCCAGGCCCAAAGTCATGATGGTACTGTTCCTTGAAGTTCTGTACCTTTGCCGTTCACTTTCAGGTTATAAATCTACCTGGAATGGATTTTTGTGTATGGTGTGAATTTTTTCCAATTCCTTAAGAAAATCAGCACTATTGATCATAAAGTTCTACTTCCCTAGGAAATGCCAACTGTCACCTGTCTACGGACGGACATGTACGTGTGGATAAGTTTTCTGAATTGTGTTCTACTGTGCTGATTGGTCACCCATCCCCTCATCAGATTCACAATGTCCTAACTACTGTAGCTTTATAACCAGCCATGACATCTGGAAGACTAAGCCCTCCATCTTCTTATGAAATAATGTCTTTGCTTTTCCTGGACATTTGTATTTCCATATAAACACTAAAATCCACACAAAGAACAACAGAACTGTTGGGATATCATTTGGGTCTGCACTGAACTTATAAAGCAATTTGGGGAGAATTGATATGTTCACGAACCATAAGTGAGACCCATCCCTGGAGGTTCCAACTGCCAATCACGAAGCCAATGCCATTCTTAAGATTTTTTGGAAGCATTCCAATTCAAGGACCGATGCCTGGTAAATAAGTAAATGCTGAAATTCCCAGGGCTGAACTCAATGGAAGTTTATTTCTTGGTCTTTAAAACCCAGTGAGTAGAAGCTGGTAACTCCTGTTAGTGAGCTCTTCAGCCTAGGCAGATGGACCTTCAGCATCTTAGCCTGTCGCTCCTCCAGTCTGCCTCCCTTGGCACCCACATTCCAAGCTCAAAGGTCAGGCTGGAGGCTCTTATGGGACAGGCCTGGAAGCAGCATGTATTATTTCTGCCTCATCCCATTGGCAGAACCCAGCACCTGGCCACTACAAGAGAGGACGGGAAACAAACACGCAGCAGGAGAAAGGTAGATTTTTTTTTTCCCAGTCATTATACATTTTGCTT
>NW_026692474.1:0-55949 GCF_021218885.2 Marmota monax | reverse complement strand
TGTGTCCTCCAGAACTGTGACAGAATAAACTCTTGTGGTTGTGAGTCACCAGGTTTGTGGAAATTGGTTACAACAGCCATCAGGGACTAATATAGGGAGACAAGTCAGAGATGGCAAAAATTAGGAAAGGGAGGTTGTTTTCTAGGCCAATGTCTGACTTCATCCCAGCAAGTATCAGGGTACAATCGCAACCTTGGCACTCCCCTGGTCAGGAGAGCGTGCTCTGGGCTCAGGAGCACCAGGGTGCAGGAGAGAGTCTGCTACTCCTGGCATCAACACCCCCAGTCCAGCAGAACTCCACAACCTATAGATTTGGTCTCCAAGGCAACAGGGGGCCCACACAGGAATTAACCTCGGAATATAAGGAAACCTGGAATAATTCTACATGGTGTTCACAAGTTCTTGAGCACCTGTGGTTCTCACCGAGGCCCCTAGAAGTGCTTGATCTTTGGGCCAGAACTATTTGTCACATCTCAGCTATGCCACACTATTTAGGCACTCTGATGACAGTTACAGATGTCTCATGGGAAGATGGCACGATGACTGCAGGACCTGGTAGACCCTGCAAAGGGCTTTGGATTTCACTCCAAACACAACAGGGAAGCCAGGAACAAGTTGGGCACAGGGAAGGGAATGTTGCCGTTGTATTTAAGAAGGCCCCCTCTGCTGGCCTGTGTGGGTAGTCACAGTCACAGAGAGAGGAGAGGTTCAGTGGCCCAGGAACAGATCACAGTGACCTAAGGTATGATATGAACATGACAATGAAAGAGAAGCAGGGAAACTAGAGATGGAGCTGTGAGGTAGAATCTGGGTTAATCTGGCCAACTGGCCGTGAGGGTGAGTAACAGGCACAGATGAGGGTGATTCATAGGGAAGGCTGTTGGGGGCAGGCAGAGGAGGAACACAGGGGCCTTGAGCTGTGTTGTAAGGTGCCTTCAGATATACTGTTGAAAAGGAAGTGAAAATAACAAGTAGGCACTCACGGGTGGGGAGCTGGAGCCCTGTGGGTGGTGTGGACCACAAACATGAGTGTCATTGGTGAGATATGACATTTAAGCTACAAATTAAATGCTTCAGTGAACATCATAAATAACGGTCTTTATTTTGTCTTGGATACGAGGTATCCCCAGAGCTCACATTAATGCGGAAAGATTCAGAGGCAAATGATTAGGTTATTACAGCTGTCCCCCAATCAGTCCTTCCTAGTCTGAATGGGCTGACTGGGTGGCAACTGTAGGCAGGAGGGGTGTGGCTGGAGAAGGTGGGTCACTGGGTGTGTGTTCTTCCCTATGGTCCCTTCCTGCCACCTCCTTCTCTCTTTCTCCTTCCTGACTCTGACGTGAGTTGAGCAGTCACGTGGGTGATGGATGGGTGAGTAGATGGATGGGTGGATGGCTGAACAGAAAGACTGATAGAGACAGATTTTGCAACACTTTTTATATTTGAAATATAGTGGGTAATTTGGCATTTGCTCCATCCAGAAATGTATTAGTCTTATTAAGACTTAATATGGCTGGCAGAATAAAAAATAAAAAGGGCTGAGGATGTGGCTCAGTGGTTAAGCACCCCTGGGTTCAACTTGTTCCTGGCTTCCCTGTTGTGTTTGGAGTGAAACAAGGCCCCTGTGTTTCTCCTCTGCCTGCCCCCAACAGCCTTCCCTATGAATCACCCTCATCCGTGCCTGTCACTCACCCTCACGGCCAGTTGGCCAGATTAACCCAGATTCTACCTCTCAGCTCCATCTCTAGTTTCCCTGCTTCTCTTTCACTGTCATGTTCATATCATACCTTAGGCCACCGTGATCTATTCCTGGGCCACTGAACCTCTCCTCTCTCCGTGACTGTGACTACCCACACAGGACAGCAGAGGTGGCCTTCTTAAATACAACGGGAACATTCCCTGTGCCCAACTTGTTCCTTCCCACCCCCCAACCCCCATCCAAAAAAAAAAAGACTCAGTATGATGTACAACATATACAAAGGAAAACTCTGCTTTTCTTCTCCCTTTTAATGAAAGAAATATTCAGAAGAATTGTATTTTCTGCTCACAAACCTTGAGGAGTTGGGAAGAAGTTAGGTCCTATGGCCCAGAGAGCTAGCTTTATATTTGTTAATTTACATTCACATTTCAAGACACATAATCTCTCAGTGGTCAAAAGATTTAATTCCTAAGTGAGGAAGAGCCACATTTTCAGGATAAGAGAATCCCTGACCACCCCACCCATATCAGGCTTGCTTCAGTTTAGGATGCCAGAGATGTTTCACAGGCATACTTGGCAGGTAAATTGTCCACGTTTGATATTTAAAAATAATAATAATACGTTTGACCATATCTTCTAATCAATGTTATAAGCAAATAATACTTCTGTGAAATTCTCTAAGGAAAAATTTTGAATATGAAAAAGAGGTTAGGGAGAGGTTACAAAGACTTCCTCAAGAGGCAAGAACACCTCCACAGCCTTTATCTGTCAAGCTCGGTGAGAATAACCCTGCACGTTCAGGGTCAGCACACCCAGTGTGAAGTTCAAATTTCACTCCTCAAGGTGGTCCTTCTCCTGAGGTCTTCCTGCCCCTCCAGTCTGACAGGAAATAACAAACCTCTTCAGCCATCCTCCTTCCCTCGGTTGCACGCGAGCCGGGATCCACAGCCCAGCCAGCTTTGCAGAAAACCACAGTTTAGATGGAAAATCACTTTTGGTTTCTGGCCCCTCAGCGGTACTGCACATCTAATTAGCTGAACAATTGGTCCCTGTGATAAAATCAGCTAATTTTATGTTCAAATGGCTGCTCTGTGGTAAGCAATACTGTCACTCTAAACATCGCACATCAAGAAGTTGCTGAAGAAGCTGGTTGCTAGGGGTCGCTGGGGGCAACCAGTGACGACCATTACACTTAGTAACCTAAGTCGTGTCACAGCTGGCACATGGGGTCCCACCAGGCTCACATTAGATGCAGCCACAGAATGCAGTGACACGGACTAAATGCCAACCTTGAAGAGGGAGAACGGGAAACAGAAAATGAATGGAACGGGAGGTTGGCAGAATCCCCACCCGCTCTTAGGAATAAATCTAAGCATACAGCTGAGGAGGGCCAGTCCTGGTCACCTGCCCAGACACTGCCTCCTCATTCAGCTGGGAAGCCAATGGTGAAAACCACGTCTCCCCTACTTTGTGGCTCCCAGTTTCAAAAATATGTTCTAAGGTAAATATGAAAGAAAAGATGGGCTACTTTATGGCATAAAAGCTCACCATTTCACCTTTCACAGGCAAATTTTTGATTGTTTGGTATGTATATTATACCTAGGAAATTATACCAAGGAAATTCATATGTATCAAACTAGAAATCAATTATCAAGTTAGAAATTCATATGTATCAAAACTAGAAATAAGGATCTCAGAAATAGATGACTGCATACAAGTTTATGTGAAGATACTGAGAGATACACCTACCTCTAAGCATATCTATGTGTATATATAGAAAGGTACAGTGAGAGATTTATGAAATACCTTCACTTATAAATACCTCAAACAGTAATCAGCCTGTAGCCAACATCCGGCCAGTTGGCCGTTGCTATCCTAGTACTGTCACCACTACTACACAGCTGCAGGTGCGCTAGATCACCGGTACATAAGTCACGTGGGGAAACTCTCTCTTGCACATGATTTCTAAGATTCAGGCACATGACTATTAAGTCACACAGACATCATGTGAATTGAGACAGTTGGATGTTAGCGGCCCCCTGCATGACCACAACCACACATGCCCAGGTAATAAAAGTCTAAATGAAAAAGGACCCGAGAAGAGACAGTTTACAGGTAAAAGCTGTTCAAAACGGAACACAGTTCCAGATGAAAAGAACCAATCTCCCTCAGCCCTTAGGGCTGCCCGAGTCAGGGTGGCAGCAGGTGAGGGGGCCTACCTTCTGATAGTCCTCCTTGGACCTCAGGGCTGCCTCCATCTGCGCAGCAGAGGACGGGTAGATTGCCGAGCGGTACTGGGTGCCATGGTCGTGGCCTTGGCGCATGCCTGGGGTGGAAAACAGAGAGGATTATGTGGTTCAAGAATTGGTTTCCCTTTTTTTTTAAAAAAAAAAATATATTTTTTAGTGTTGATGGACCTTTATTTTATTCAATTATTTATATGTGGTGCCGATAATCGAACCCAGCGCCTCACACATGTGAGGCAAGCACTCTACCACTGAGCCGCAACCCCAGCCCCTATTTTTCCTTTTGACAACTGCCCCAGACTCCTCCAACAGAGGACCCACCTTCCATAAGGACCGTTCTGCATTTTCAACATGAGCACAATGCAAGTTGCCTGGAGGTCCAGCTGAGGGGCCACTCTGGTTCAGAGTGGGGAGGGCCCTAGGACCTGTGTTCCTCATGTGCTCACAGGTGGTGCTGGTCACCACATCTCACTTTGAGGAACAAGACTTTAGAGTCTGCTGGATGCTCTGATGGTTTCTTATTCAACCATCAGCAACATTTTTGCTCCCAGTGCTGTGGACGGCTTGCTGTGTCAACTCCACTCTTCCCAGCACCTCTCTCTGGGATGCCGTGTGCAATGCTCACGCTGCACCCCACCATGCACATGCATGCACCCAGCTCCCATTTGGCCTTCAAGACTTAGTTTCTGCATCTCTTTGCAGCACCCTTCATGGTCAACCTCCCCATCTGGGAGTTACCACTGTCTCCTTTGGCTCCACTGGGCCTCTGAGGTCCCTCTCCTAGAGGATGACCACTCTGCTTTGTTGTTATGTGCTGTCCACCTCCCTCCTCTCTGAGCCTTTTGCAGGGCAGAGCTGAGAGTCTCAGTGCATGATACAGTTCAGACACAGAGCCATGTGTCATGGTTTGGATATGAGGTGTCCCCCTCAAGCTCATGTGAGATAATGCTAGAATGTTCAGAGGTGAAATGATTGGATTGTGTGAGCTGTAACCTAATTAGTCCACTCTGAATGGACTGGGTGGTAACTGTAGGCGGGTGGGGAGTGACTGGAGAACGGGTCACTGGGGCGTGGTCTGGAAGCATTGTTCTTTCCTACAGCCCCTTCCCAGTGCCCCCTGCTTCTTTGTTGCCAAGAGGTGAGCAGCTTCTTGCCTCAGACCCAGAGCAATGGAGGTGATCATCTATGGACTGAGACCTCTGAAACTGTGAGCCTCAGATAAACTTTTTGTCCTCTAAATTTCTGCATTAGTTAGCTTTTGCTTCACTGTGACCAAAATATCTGACAAGAAAACAATGCTTCCACATGAAGAGTATGTGAGCTCATATCTTGTGATCCAAGCCCCTTTGGTCAATACCGGAGTTTGAATCAATCTATCAAACTCTTCTCATCATATTTCATTCACACCATTAAATTCAAATAACAAAATGACCTTTCTTAAGAGCTACAGGAAAAGTGTATAAAGGAGCTGGAGAGGTAGGCCAGCAGAAGCAACTGCAGTGGCTAAAGACACCGAAGGTTCACTCTGGCAGGTGAGGGACTGAGAGGAATTCACAATTGAAAGAGGGGACCAAATTAGAGGCTGAAAGTCATACTCCATGTATGTATAATGTGTCAAATATCCTACTGTCACATGTAACTAAGAAGAACAAATAAAAAAATCATAAAAAGTTAGAGGCTGAAATCATGACAAACCAGCAGAGGCAGGGTGGAGTGCAGGCTACACCAGGCTGCGTGTGTGTGTGTGTACACGTGTGTGCACATGAGCAGGCGTGTGTGAGAGGTTACTTCTGGCATCTACTTCTTCCCACTCCCGGCCTAGCTGACTCCCTAGAAGCCCCCTCCTCCTGCCTTCAGAATCCCATGCTTCCCTCAGTGGGGACAGGCCATGTGGGACCAGGAACTAATGAGGGGCTTCAAGAGTCAATACCAAGAATAACACCAGAATATTCATTTAATAACCAATTCACTCCTCCAAGCACCATTTAGTACCAAATCTCAATTTCATTTCTGTGTAAGTCACATATTCACTATTTATTCACATAAATATAATTTATTAACTCTCTAGTACATGCTGCATTTTCCAAGCACTGAGGATACAGCAATGGGCACTAGAAAGCCTGTCTTTCACAGAGCGTCCATTCTAGTGGCGTGTAATGCACTGGAGACACAGACACTCCACGGCACCTGAGCCATTTGTTTTCTCCTTTGATTCTCCTCCCTCACTTACAAGTGGCGCTTTGGCCACCCCCCACCTTACAACTACAACTCATTTTTTAAAATAAGCTTTGTAAAGCTCTCATATGCTCCATACATTGAAGACAATAAGCATCTACGTATTTGGTTCAAGGTCTTTGAATTATCATAGGGTCATGAAAATTGTTTCTTATGGATAAAATCTTCTGTTTAGCAAACAAGGTGGGAATAATTAACAATCACTCTAAGGATGTGCTTACCAGTGGCCTCTTCCACTGAAGAAGCCCACTTCATTCATTATATCACATATAACCTGGTAGAAGGAGTGCACAAGAAATCCTTACGGTATGCCTGTATTTAGATCTTCTCTGCAGTGACATGGTGATCTAAGGGAGATTTCACAGTGTCATGTGGTCAAGCAGAAAAGAGGCCGGTGACTGTCACTGTAGGCAACTGTGCAAGATAACCCATTTATACAAAAATAATTTGTGGATTAGTTATACAACTGGAGGTTATAAACTTCTGATAAAACCCAGGGAAAGGCTTTAGGACCCTTCCCTGAAGCCAGGATCCCTTGACTGTAACTTGACTGTCACCACAGTATGGCTCCCTTGCTGTCTTTCTTGTGCAGAAGTGGGGTGTTCCCCAAACATTCTGGATACCTTAAATGGAACTAACATCGTGGATACTGTTCACCTTTCCTTTTGCATCAACCAAAACTGACTGGTCATTCAATGGAAATAGAGACGACATTCACACATTTACAAGCACCATCTGCAAACAGAAATCTTACAAATTTTAACTTATATCCCCAACCTTCTGATACCAATCTAACATAACTAAAACCTCCCATGTCTATAATAATGCCCACTCTCTTCCTGGTCACTCTGGTCAAGCATCTGACTGGTCAGAGAATAAGGAAGAAGTGTTAACAAGTGAAATATGATAGGAGACAAAGAGAAGACTCCTACACACAACAATGTGAATGTGTTTTTTTTTCCATCAAAGTTCATCCTGAAGAGAAGACATAATATCTTGAGATAAAACCACACACCCGCACCCACATGTGCACTATGCGATTGACCTGCACGCTTCAGGTCACAGGTGTCAAACGGATAGGGCTTGGAAATGTGGATCAGATGGTTTCCTGCGAAGTAAGAGTTGATGCTCGATGGATTGAAAACCTTAAGACTTTTCTTCTTGCCTTTGCATTGTCAGCATCACCCAACACTTCGGCATCCTTCCAACCTCCACTGGTTTGAGTCATGAACACAAAACAGCCATTCATTCACAGGTGGGAACACGGGTTTACTAGGAGCAACCTAGGACTGACTGCTATTGTTTGTGGAACAGCTGATGAGGGTCTAACCATCGGTTTTCTGTGAGGAAGAAAGGAGACAGGCCCTGGGTACTTTGCTTACTGGTGTTGAGAACTTTTCCTTCCTACAATTCTCACCAAATTTGGAACTCTTCAGAACAGCTAATTTGAAATAAAAATAATGAACAACATCACACAAAATCCTCTAGGAGTTGCCATTTTTTTGTCCCTCAAAAAGCTTTATTTACATCCAACTCTCAGTCACAGAGCAGAGGTCACACCTATGAATCCAAAGATGAATCAACATTTGTCTTATGTGCATAGAAAACATACCACCAACCTAATGTTTAACTCTCTATTACATTTTTAGCAGAACTATCTTCCTAGTTAGATTTTAACCCTGATAATCAATGGAAAACAAACCTAAGGAAGTAAAAGAGCTCTCTGATGAATCAAGAGGTCCCCCTCTTGGCATCTGATCTAAAGTTTGGAAAAACTGGGCCTGTTGGCATTACTTTGTATGCCCTGAAATACACAGCCCTGGTGTATTATAGGAGGGAAAGAAAAGGCCTGCAGAGTGTTAGCAAGAAAGAATACCAGCATTCATAACTTTGAAAAGTTTTCTTTGCCTGTTTCCCTTCCTGGTAACAATCCATGCATCCTCCCTATTTCAGGTAAGGTACTAGGTATATGAATGAAGAAATAAAACCACAGTATTATTTTTCAACTAAACATACTCCATAAAGGGAAACAGAGAGACCAATAAGCATAATCAAGTTTTAAAGACGTTATGGGAAAAATCTGTGCAGGTTTGAATAATGCAGGGGTTCAGACAGGGAAGAAGGTAAGTTATGAGAGGTGGGGGAGGGGCTTCATTCTGCAAGGATGCAGACAGATGTGACTCATCTGGATGAGAAGGAGGTAGAAACATGGGTGAAAGTTTCTCCAGGAGGCAAAACAAGGTAAGGACTGCATATGGAACAGCATGGTGCCTTCAGGGACCTGGAAGGAGCTGGCACTGCTTGAAGAGCAACACAATGTGGTCAGTATCTTTATCAAAGCCCCAAATTGTCACTTGTCGAGGATCAGCCTTCTTCACCAAGCTCGAAGCCCAGATGAGAAAGATGGTTCCCTAGGAAATATGGTTTGATGCCCAGTGGATTGAAAAACCAGATGAGAAAACCAACACCCAGGAGCTGCTGCAAATACGCGAGCCAGACCTCCTGCCCACCCTCTGAATCACAATGCAGATGAAATGGCCGGCTGACATGGATTGATCCAAACAGCTTTATGATGCCATTCTCCAGAGGCAAAAATAGCCAAAGTTTATTTTGAGAACAGACAGAAAAAAATGCCATTGAAAAATGGAATAAAATCCTATATGTCTTTCCTTCTTCTGCAAACAGATATGTTCTCTCCAGCAAAAGCATAATGCCAACTATGTACTCAACATTAGGGAGGTTCCAGAGGAATCAGGATATGATCCTTGGTCTCAGGAAATACCCTGGAGAGAAGGCAGAGGAAAAGGAACAATTATGAGGTTGACACTGCACCTCATTTCATTAGGTCTTTGCCAGTACTGTGCTTCTGGAGTGAGGCGGCTAAGCCATTCCAAAGCTTCTGCTTCCTTCTTGTGAAATTCATTCAGCACATTCACTTTATCCCTGTGAAGAAGGGCTAAGCTGCTTTCACAAAAAGGAAATTATGGATAAGAGACATTAAGTGACATTATCTGCCTGAGGTCACATTATCAACTAAATGGGTCTCCTATGATTTCAATCTTGGTTTATCTGACTCCAAAGACCTTTCTCCTTTCAAAATTGATGCACAAGATGTTCTAGCAGAATAATCAAAAGACAGTTAAACAAACTGTTCCTGTATATGGAGTATCTGGTTAGGGGAGGAATATTGTAGCGTAGAGCCCAGGAATTTAAAATGGCTGGGTGTATTCTGAGGATTGTGCAGAGATAGGACTGGGGCCTGGTAGGAAATAAAGCCAGTCAGTTGAGCTTGAGGTCACACAAGTATCTTGACAAGTCACACCAGGGACCAGAGGACCAATATAAAGATTGGCCTCAAGGGAACCAGAATCCTGGGTGCATATAAATCATTGCTGACCCTAAATTTTCTTTTACACAGACTCAACAAGTGCTATGAAGTTTACCCGTACCTCCATCTGGCTTTGGAAAAACTAAGCAGTCAATTTGCTGTTGGGCAGTCTGCGTGGTCAGGCAGGCAAGCAGAAGGTGTGCTGTGGGGGTGCAAGGAGGACACCGGGCTGAGAATCAGCTCTGTGCTTGGCCATCCTCCATGCCACTCCTAATGGGTTCATGAGGCACGGGTGCTGGGTGCTCTTGATGTGGACTGACTCTTGGCACCTACCCACTGTTTGAAATTTCTCCATCACCTTCTCCACAGAAGATTTACAAGGGACAAACCATCCTGAGACTGTGCTGAGATTTCTCTCCCTGTCAGTGGAGCCAGGAAAGCCCGGAAAGCAGAGACATGCTTTCCCATGATGAAGCACAGAGAAGAAGAGGTCTCACGTGCTCCCAGGGCTGTATGAACTTCAGCTCATTTTTTTAACCAGACCTGTTTAATCCACTCTGACAGGAAATTCAAAATATGTTTGAACCTGGGAATGTCAAAGGGAAGCTCAGGTTAGGAGTTGCTGCAGGTGATGCCTTTACAAGGCCCCAGGAGTCACCACCACCTGATAGTGTCAGAGAGGCAACCATCTCCATCATGGAGAACTTAAAGGAGCATCTTGTCCACAGGTGCAGAGAGGCTCTCTCCAAGACGGACTCCATATCCTGCTCTTGTGTAGCCTGCTGCTAAGAAAACCTAGAAGCCAGCCCACCGTCTGCTCATGAAGCACAGGAATAGCTCTGGGTTCTGTCATAGGAAAAGTTCCAGATTCTAACTCCAGATCTGCCATTTATCAACTGTGTAATCTCAGATGGGGTCCTAAACCCACCTACCTTCAGTTTCCTCATGTGGAGAACCAGGGATGACAATTGGTACCTTGTGGGATGGTCAGGCATCTCACTCAGGAGCTCAGCAATGTCAGGCCCCTGCCTGAGATTTGCAATGCAGAAATCCAGGGGGAGAGTTTCCAACACACTACTGAAGAATCACAAAATTCCTCAGGCAGCGACACTCAGGAACCTACCCCAGTCTGTGAAATATGCTCGAGGTTCATTAAATACAGACCAAAGAGCTGGATCTCCATCTCAGAAAATGCCAGAACTTATCAGATGAGAGGGCAGAGAAGCTTGATGTGATCCTTAGGACAGGCAGGCCCTCACTCTGTTTTCATCCTTCAGTCCTGGCTCTTCCTGGTCACTCTGCTCCACCTGAGTGACTTCCCCCTGGGCCCTGGCTCCACCTTTCCCATTGCTGACCATTCCATCACCATCACCCTCCTCACCACCCTGTCCCTGGGCCCGGTCACTGCTTGCCTTCCCGCCCCTTTCCGCTGACAGTCTACACCTGACCTGCAACCCCAGCTCTCCTGAGGCTCAGTCCAGCAGCACCACACCCCACCAGGGCTCCCCACATTGAGGCCTGGGGGCTCTGTTCTCAGCATGAGCATGTCGTCTTCCATTCCACCTTCTTCATCCATCGTTGACGTGTGTACTCTCCCAGCAAGCCTGCCCTCCATCCTGTAGCCCATCACTCACTCCTGGGGCCAGGCGGTCTCCTGGCTTTTACTATGTTTCCTGTAAATTCGTCACTAATGTCCTTTCTATTTCCATGGCCTCTACCCATCTTGACCTCATACCTTGAGGTGTGTGACGATAAGCCCAGCTTGGACATCAGGGCCTTCTGAGTGGCCCTGACTCAGGTGTGCCTACTAAGAGCATCTGATGGTTTGGCACTGAGCCGCTGGAGCGAGCAAGCCCACAGCTCCCTGCAATCCTGGGCCAGCTCAGTGGTGACCCTACTGCTGCTTCCAGAAGAGCAGGACTCAGGTTTCACCCCTTCTCTTCCAAGGACAAAGCCCCCGGGCATCACTTCCAGTTTTCCCCTTCGTAGAGCAAAAACGTGATGCAGGAAATGAGAGGCCTGAAACTCCCTCCTTCCACAACACCCTTGGCCTCACAATTTTTATGTAGAATCAGACTTTCAACTTGCTGATCTTCCTGTAAACTTTATAAAAGCCAGTTATTCTGATCAGTTACTCTCCATATGGCTATTCATTAAAGTAATTTCCCTTCAAAACATAAAGTGAAAGCAAGAAAATTTGCCTCTAAACAATCCATTGGATTTACAATATAAATATGCTCAGTCCCTGAATTTTTGAATCAAAACACCCCAGGTTCACATTTCAATGTGGACTCCATGTGAGTCTTGTGAAGCCACCTTTGGTCCACCAGGAGATGATAAGCCATCAGCAAGAGCAAGGGTCCACGAGGTCATTTGGAGGAGCTAAGTGCACTTGGGCTACTTTCAAGACAGAGGGAAAAAGCAAGAAATCAATTAATATTCTCTAAGTAAGATGCAGGTGTTTTAATGACATTGTTGGACAACTAAACTGCTGAAATACAAAGCAAGTGTTCTTTTCCGTGGGCTGCCCCCAACACGTGTGGCTGCCTCAGAAGGCTCTAGCCACAGTGCCCGCACACCAGCACCCACCCGGCTGCGACAAGCAAAGGTGTCTCCATGCACTGCTAGTGTCTCTGGGGCACAAAACTGCCCTGGGTGAGCCCACCACTATGTGAGTGGCCACGACTGTGGATGTCATCAACTGCCAAGTCTTCATTTTCAAGGCGGCTGAATAAAGTGACTAGAAGGAAGTGAAAGCATCAGAGGGCTCTGCAGCCCTGGAAGAGCCTCAGCTCATTAGCATTCATATTTTTGTTTGTAGCCACTGATTTTGGTGGGCACCACTGTGGTTCAATTGTCTTTTACCCCAATTTGAAGAGCATGGAGATTTCTATCAAAGAACACAAAATTTCCTGTGTTTTTTATCTTTTTCTTTCCTTTCTTTCTTTCTTCTTCTTCTTCTTCTTTTTTTTTTTTTTTAAAATTGCATTTTAAGCCACACAATGAAAGTCTGAAAGAATAGATTCTGGGTAAGCACAAATCAAAATCAACAAGTATACATTATAGACATAGGTCCACAACAGTATGAAGAAGGAAAATCAGTCCATTCATTTCTTCTTTAACAGTCTGGGCAGGAAAGAAATAGAAATATGAAAGTTTCCTTCACAGTGTCCTCGCTGGTGATATCTTACCATATCACTCAGAAAATCCCTGTGACACCTGTTGTCTGGCCTCACCAGGCCACTTTGGAATGCACGCAGAAATGGAAAACAACAGTGACTTACACAAGGCAGACTCATATTTATTTTTCATTTAAAATAAGGGAAATTCTAATGAGGTAGTAGGGTGGCTCCATGGTCACCCAGGGACTCAGATTCCTTCCTTCTTTCTTCTCCTCTGTCCTTTACATATGGCCCTCCCTCCCAGGGTGTTACTTCTGCTGTAACATCTATTACATCCAGAGTGTGGACAGGAAGAAGGAGGAAAAGTGCGGGAAACTGCCTCCCACTCCCTCCATCTTTAACAGTAGTCCTAGAAGTTGCCCATCACACTGATGAGACCAGAACTCAGGCACCCAGGCACCCCCAGAATCCCCCTCTCCCTACTGTGCACTAAGCCAAGACCTGAGTGAGGCCGCACCTGTTCAGCTTCTTTCCCTTCTGGGTCCCACTCCCTGCACCCTCTTACCGGCTCCCCTTTTCTCCTGGAGGGCAATTCCCCAACAAGTCACATGCACTGAATCCCACCTCAGGCTCTGCAGGCCTCACCAGGCCACTTTGGAATGGACCCAGATTAACAGATAATGTATATGTGTTGATTTTGTTGATAATGTATACGTGTTGATTTTGTTTCATGAACACGTGTTGATTTGATTAGGTCAGGGAAGCTGACCTGAGACCAGAGCTGTTCAACCAGTTGTGCTCTCATCCTAGCCTCCTTACCGCCACCTCTGGCACTATATTTTTCTGTGTTCTGTCACTTAAGATATGTGTATGCAAGCATTATTAGACAAGTGTATTTAACTATTCATAATTTGAGAGCTAATTTCTTAGGTCAGTGTATGGCTTGCACATGCCCAAGGAACATTACCCTGAGAGAAAGACCACAGCCTTCCCTGCCATTGGTGACACTCAGGATGGCATGTGGTCTTACGTTATTTGATTCATTGTTCTTGTGAGATCAGCGTGGGGAGAAGCGAGTCAGCCAGTGTACCACGCTGCAGAACATCAGACATGGAACGGGATTTACGAGATGTTTACAGAATCAGCATCAAGCATACGTGTGCACACAGAACTGGTCCTTCCTGGGAATGATTTGTACCATTAACAGAAGTAGTGATCGGCATGTTAGCCTTCTACTTTCCAGATTCAGTTCAGGGAGTACATAAAACATTCACGTACTAAAGTATATAAACCATAAGTACAGTTATTAAAGTGCTCACTTTAATATTATATAGCATATAAGATATAATATGATTATAATGACTTAATTCAAAGTTACCACTCACATAGCCACCACTGATGTCAAGAGATGGAGTACCACCAGTCCTCCATGTGTCCTCCTGATAACACAGCTCTAGTTTAGTTTGGCCTTTTTTTAAGTTTATGTAACTGAGAGGACCCTGTGGTTTGGCTCTTCATGTACTATCCCATTCATGAGACCCCTCCATCTTGCTCAGTTTCATGGCTTGGAAACATCTCCTTGATGACACCACAGTGGACATATCCGGTCTACTGTGATGAGAAGGACCAGCGAGGGCTGCCAAGGACATTCCTTGACTTGCTGTATAAGCTGGGACCTCGGTACAGTGCAAATTAAAAGTCAGAATGTCACTGCTGTGGTTTCTCAGTGTTTCACTATTAAGTAGTACAACACTTGCAGTAGGTTTGTATACACACATGGTTTAAGAAAGTCATGTTTTACACGATTTTATCATTTGAATGCTGGAATTGTGTTATCTTTTCTGCATCTATTTAGATAATCTTATATTTTTTCTTTTAATCTGCTAATGTGATTAATTATGTGGATTAATACTGAAATGCTAAATCATGCTTTATTTCAATTGGAACAATTTAATCATGACGTATTATTTTCTTATATATTAATTTAAAAATCTGGAGAGGATTGAGATGTTCACAAACTACAAATGAGACCATCACTGAATCTTTCAGCTGCCAATACTAAACCAATGCCATGATTTTTAGATTCTTCTAAAAATTTCTTTTAAACTTAGTTTGTTAATTGTTTAGTATTTCTGCATATAAGTGTATAAATAAGACCATCCTATAATCTCTTTTCGTATATCTTCAGGTTTTGGTATCAAGCTTATGCTAGGGCCATAAGGTGAACTGCATCTCTCTTGAATCTCTGGAAGACACTGTGGAAGACTGCAGTTATTCCCTAAATGCTGTAGAACTCACCGAGCCATCTGAACTCAGTGGTTTCTTTATGAGAAGCTTTTCAAATACTGGTTATATTTCTTTAATGATCATAGGTATATTCAGTTTCATTAATCTATGATTTAAGGAATTTATTCTATCTAATTTCTCAAATTTAGTGACATAAAGTTGCTCCTAATGTCCCGGAGCATCTGTAGTGATGGCCCATTTTTCATTTTGGCTACTGGGTATTTGTACCCTGACACTTTCTCCTTGATCAGCTTAACAAGTTATCCTGATTTTGGAGCCATTTTGAAACACCAGCTCTTGGCTTTGTGACCTCTATTCTGCTGGTGTGCTTTCCATTTCATTGATTTCTGCTCCATATTCTTTCTTTCTTTTTCACTGTGTTTGCTTTTTTGTTGATTTTCTCAGTTCTTGAGATGGATGCTTAGCTCAGCCTTTCCTCTAAATTCCCACAGATGAATTTGAGGGTTTTAGTTTCCCTCTAACAATTGTTTGAACTATATCCTGTGAATTTTGATATGTAGTATTAATCATCGTTTCATTAAAAATATTTTGTAATTTCTCTTTGCTAAATATATTTAGAAATGTTTTTATTTCCTAACATAAGGTGATTTTCTAGATATTTTTTTGTTACTGATCTCTAGCACAGTTGTATGATGGTAAGAGAAACATAATCTACATGATTTATTTTTTTATTTTTTTATTTTTATTTATTTATTTTTTTTTATCTACATGATTTTTAAGCCCCTTGAATCATACATTCCATGTATGATTCAGGAGAGAGTATATTCCCAAGTTCTGGGTAGTGTTTTACATATATCCCTCAGGTCAAGGGCTCTAATTGTGTCTGTCACATCCTCAGTATTCTTAATAAGACTCACAAAATTCACATTTTTTTGTGATCAGAAAATTCCCCGGGAACAGTGGTCCCTCTAAGTGTCTGTTTACCTTGGTGGGTTCCTGTGTTTTCTCCCATTTTGAGCTAACAATTCCATATAACTCTGTCAGCTCTTTGATGTGATGCTTTCAATGTTTTTAATATTTTTCCAACATCTTAAATTGCTTTCAGTGAGTAAATTGCTCTGAGTGACCTAGCCTGCCATTACTGAAGCCTAGAAATTCTAGTTCCTGTGAATGTTATCAGCTCTGATTTTCTCTTATCTAATTTAGGACTTTTTAATGTGAAGTATAGTAATTCCTCCAACTTCATTTTCTATTGCTGAAGTGCAATTTATTCAAATTTGAAATGACCTAACCATTACAATCTAAAATATTTGCAATGCTTCCAGGCCAAAAGTTTTCAAAAGGCTCCTTATTTGAATTTCGTCATCTTGCTAATCTTTAGCAAGATTTATAAAACTGTAATGGACACCAAAGGAGTTCATGACCATTGGATAATGTGCTGCTGTTTCCAATCACAGGGAGTCAGTCATGCTTTCTGCTCCCTGCTCACCCTGCATAACAATGCAGAGCTTTATGTCAGCCAATGGAAAGAACATGGGCTTAGAACAGAGCCCTAGGGTCCAAATTCCTGCTCTACCACCTAATGTACTAGCTGGCTGTGCCAAGTCATTTCACCTCTCTGGGCCAGTTTGTTCTTCCCTAAAATGGGTCTTAGGTTCTCAGGTTACTGTGAGGCTCAAATGGGATCATGTGATGTAAGCAACTAAGCACAGCAATGATACCCAGGAAGGGTCTGATCCAATTTGGAGACCCTTATGACATTAGAAAGCAATGGAAAACATTAAACATGGCTATACAGCATGAGATGGAAGAGGGATTAGGAAGTGCAGAGAGAGCACGGACACGCGTGATAATGTCATGCAAGGAGAAGTGTGACTGAAGGAACAATTAATAAAGAAAATATCAGTTAAATTCTTTGTTTCAGTTTTCTCTGTTTCTGAAATTCTTAAAAGAATGCAATCCCTTTCAGAATTCATAATGCTGGGTTTGGGCCATTTTTTGCATTTTATATGTGTGCAGCTGTGCCTCCACTCTAAGCATGCACATCTGCTCATTAGCAATACAATATAATTCCCACTGTCTAATTATTTGCAGATGATGGATTCCTTGTACATAGTCTAAAAAAAGGATAGACCTTCAAAACTGGTGACTTATTTAAAAAAACTAACTTAAAAGGGTCAGCACAACGAAGTTCAGATATTAATTTGGCAAGTTCAAATATATGAACACCAGCACTTAATTGCCCACTTGATGGGAAACAGAAGGAAAATAGGATTTTTCTCCTTATAATTAATGTTTCCCAGTAGACAGCACAGGGGGCTCGCTGCTCCACCACGCACCTGGAAAGAAGACGTGGGGCAAACCTGCCAGAGATGGAAGAGACCGACCTGCCTCACTCTCTGGGACCCACTGGGAACAGCCCACCTGCAGCAGGGCTTCCTGGTGAGCTTGTGTGAGTGGGACATGTGGGGTCCAGAAGAACTGATTGGAAAAGAGCCCTCGAGGTTTCCAGCTCCAAGCATGGGCTGAGGAGCCGCAAGTCCCCCACCCATGGATCAGAGGCTGAGGCAGCTGGCCAGGATGTGCTCTGGGGCCGCCTGAAGCCCACCAGCTAGGATGGGGCATCCCACTGGGCAGGCAGACCAAGATTTCCTAGGATAACCCTGGCTCACTGTGGAAGACGGTGGCAGGGGCCAGAGGGAAAGCAGGAAGCAGCTGAGGAGGATAAAGGGCACGGACAAGGGACAGGAAACTACCTGGAGTCTCAGAGCGCAAGCTGGGGAAATGGAATGGAGAAAGTTGAGGATAGTTGGGATTCAAGGAGGAATGAGACACAGAGGGCCAACAAGGGGGCTCTTCCACAGGTGGCAAGGGGCTGGCAGCTGGACAGTCAGCCCTCCAGGTCTGCCGCCGGGCACCCTTGATTCAACCCCCGTTGTCAGAAATTATCTGAGAAACAATGTGGCCAGCCTGCCTCACCAGCCTGAACACGCACAGACTTTTCTCCTTGTTGTGATTCCCTGAACACACAGTACAACAATGATTTACATAGCCTTTACATTGCATTAGGAATTACAAGGAATCTAGAGATGATTTAAAATATACAGGAGATTGTGTAGGTTATATGCAAATACTATGCTGTTCTACAACAGACTTGAGCATCTGCAGATTGTGGTGTCCATGGGGTCCTGGACCTAATGCCCACGGATGCTGAGGGAAGGCATACTTACCAGGTGCTTATGCTAGGCCAGGCACCCTGCTCCGGGCTACACCCTGCATCCCTCCTGCATCCTGACAACTTCCGGGGCAGGAACTCTTTACAGGCACAGAAACAGCTCCATTCACTCTTTCCATGAGAAAGGGTCAGCTCAATGAAAAACAAACCAGTAAACCACCAACGACCAATGACAGGGAGCACAAGGTAGAGAGCCACTTGGGGGTGGGGACAGGGAGCGGGCTTTAACCAGGGTGTGGGGGGAGACCTCAGTGAGGACTGGACATCCTGAGGCCTAGAGAACAGAGCGGGCAGGTCCCATCAAGATCTGTGGGCAGACTGAGCAGTAGCCCCAGATCCCAGACAGGAAGGCACGTGAGCCTTTTAGGAATGGAACAAGCAAAGGCCCCAGTAACGAGGTGAGGTGAGCAAGAGGCAGGCACCTGGCTTGAGCGGAGGTTGGAGGGTGAGGTGCCTCAGTTAATCCAGCCAAGCTGCAGAGTCAGTAAACTGTCCCAAAGAAACTGGGCAGCCAGCAAAGGGCTTAAAGCAGGCAGAGTGGTCTGGTCAAGAGGTCCCTGGAGGCTGGAGGCTAAGGGCCAAGGGAGAAACGACAGGTGGCCACTGAGCAGGGGTGTGGCCAGCCTGCCTCACCACCACAGCTTTGCTAATCTGGGTCCATATTCTCATCAGAGGTTTGGCTAAAGACATTTAATCAAGGGAGTGTTTTAATTAAGGCTGTAGAGGGGCAACAGGAGTTGGCGTCGTTTAAAGTTGGAGGCTGTGTTGGTTAGAATGTGGCTTTAGCTGCTGGAGAAAAGGACAGGCAAAGAGGCCTAAACTGAGTGAAAATAACAGTAGTTTGAACAGGATGATTCTTGCCTGTACAGTCCAGCCTGAGGTGGTGACTCTGGATCCTTCTGTCTCAGCTCCTTGGTCCTTATGGTCCACAGTGGTTCAGCACTGCAGCCACACCTGCCCCTGGGAAGGGAAGAAGAGGAGGAGGATGCCCTTCCTCAAGGAACCCAGCAGTGGCACTCTGCGAATGCTCCAGGAGTCGCAATTTTGACACATGCCATTCTCGGCTCTAAGGAGTCTGGGAACTTGAGTCTTCCCGGGTGGCTGCACATCCAGCTAGAATTCCCAAACTACCCAAGTGGGAAACCCATAATGAGTCCACAAGCAGTCTCAGCCAGAGGCCATTGCTCCCAAAGCAGCAACCTGAGTGCTCCTGACTTGCAGTTGTCCCAGGAGGCTCTCAGATCCACACCGTGAGCAGGCGTGCCTGGAGGCTGGGATGCATGTGTGGGAGCACTGTCCTCTCCCAGAGCTGCGGGAGGTGTGGCGAGGCGTTCAACGTGGAGCAGAATTAAATTCATGCTTGCTATTTACTATATTTGCTTGAGAAAAGACACTAAAGGCACAATTACCACCACCTGGGGCCCCGCCAACATGATTGTCCATTGAAAAGGTCCTCCCGGTCAGGCAGCCTGCACCCTCCAGAACCAGGGAAGAAAACAGACATGAGCTCCAGACAGAGTAGGGGCCCATCCATATCAAGCAAGACCAAGTCCTTGGGCCCTCAATTCTCTCCTGTTAGATGATGACAAGTATGTTACTTCATAGGTCTATGATCAAGATTCAATGGAATGAGAAGTGTAAAACACCCATCCCTAAGACTGGCCCATAAGGTGTTTAATAAATGTCTCCATCCTTGGCCCAGGATTGAGGAGCACAGAATGGTTTGTAATTGAGAAGTCAAATTTATGGTGTGAAGTCAGCCAAAGCTGAAGTCTATGCTTTGTGTCCTGTAGCTTAGGCTGAGGCACATGGTCTGTGCCCGTATCCTATGCAGGAACTGGAGGGCCAAACTGTGTCACCTGTGCACAGGGCATGGCAGGTAGAAGGCTGCAGACCAGGGGTGCGAGGCTGGGACCCGACTCAGCAGTAAACCTCAGGAGCTCTGAGGAAGGGTCCCCCAGGCCCACCAGCAGCTGCTCAGCAGCAACACAGAACCACAGCGCCAACAAGGCCACTCCTCCAACCAGCACAAGGGGCTGAAGAACCTCTGTGAGTAGAGGAGTCACACTCTTAGTAGTTGGAGGGTGCGATAGTTCCCACAGAAAGAAATCAAGGGCAATGTGAATATAGGAGTGAATTCTAAAATCTGGCGACATGGTCTTGTTGTACTGAGAAAAACAACCACACTCTCCAGCATTTGCATGGGACCAGCATTTTCACAATACTTACTTCGTTCTTAGGACAGCCCGTGAAGTGGGCGTAAAGTTATCATTAGCCCTTTTCACAGATGAGAATCCAAATCTCTTAAATCTCAGGCTCTGCTGTGTTACTGGGGACTGCAGGAGTCTGGCGACCAAGTGGCCAGGAACGCACATGCTCCGGAAGCACAGGGAACTCTATTTGTCCCATGAGCAAGATGGGGGAAAGCCAGCACAGAATGTGTTAGTTGACGGTGGTATTTGATGTTTTGGCAAAAGCTCAGGTTTTGTAGTAACTGGCCAATTAAGGTAAAATACTATTTTATTCACTGAGCAAACGTAAAATAATGCTGTCAGGTCTTCTGCTGCACCTGAAGCTGACCCCTTCGGTGGGACTCTCTGAACTCATCCACAGTGGCTATGAATGACAGGTCTCTGCTCCACCTGTATCTTATGATACCTGCATTTCCCATTCTCCCTCCTACTGGCTTCACTACCTTCAAAATGGCAGGTTAGGTCTGGGACTTTGTTCTACCCACAGGGCAGACACAGTGACAGCTGATTCAGGGCCTTGTAGCAGTGAAGAACATGCAGAGTTTTGTTTAGTCTATACCAAGAAGATCTGATTTAATGGAAGGGGGACTTTAAGGTTAGCCTCCTGCTGATTTTGCTATAGTCAGACAGTTGGCATTACCTAGAATCCCCACATTTGCAAATGTCATTGCAGTATACTGCTTCTCTAGGATACTGCTTCTCCCACAAAATGCAAAAAATTGTAACCAAAAATTTAAGTGTCCCCTTCAAATGGTTAATTACTTTATCAATAAGGCACTAAAGTCTTCCAACATGCTAATTAAAATATATTTCTCTTGAGTCATATTCCTGTGGAGGATCACGCACCTCCCGGGCACATCTCCACAGCAAAGGTCAAGGCCTTCTCAACTTTGGCTGGGGTTCTGTCTCTTTGCTGATAAGCAATTCTGACAATGGTAGGAGCATTCCTCAAGGGGTTTTAGGAATTGCTTATTCTCATTTCTGGAAAGAAACCCAAGTGGGTTTGCTTCACAGACTAGAGTTGCCCAAATCCAACCTGCTGTTCTTCTGCGACATCCAGGTTTTGAGTGAGCAGTTACGACCTTTCACTACCCTCATCCACTCTGTTGGTGGCTCTCGTTTCACTGGGGAATGTGACATGGCTGGCCAAGTTCATTCACAGCTAGGCTCTCCTGCTGCCTGTGCATCCTTCAGGGAGTAAGTTTCAAATTCTGAAAAGTGACATGAGACTACATATTTTGGACCTTCAGGATTCCTGGGGAATATTAAAGTCATTGACTCCAGAGTTCTGACTTATGGTTTGTGTTGTTGTTGTTGTTTTGCTTTTAATGTTCCAGCATTAACACATACCTCTTTTAATGATTTTTTTCTTAATATTTTCACCTACAATCTTATATCTACCTATTTGTATGTTCACTGATTTGATCTCAGTACACTGAACTTCACTGTTTTTTTGCTGGGAGATGGGTAGGATTCTTCCCTGTGCATTAACCAAGCTTCTCCTGCATATTCCAGACCTCTTGGTGGTTTAGCACCATCTAGCAGCAGGACGTAAAATGAATGTCCTTTATTAGTGACTCTTTTACAGCAGATCAGAGACATTGAGAGGGACTCTCCTCTGTTTTTCAGGCCACACTGCCTAAATCCTAAACCCTAATTCTAAATTCTGAATTACCAAAGAAATCTCTAATCAAACCACCAATAGGTCTTGAAGTTTCATTTTTAGTGTCCCCACTCCACATGTGAAGTGATAGTTTATGCTTCTGATATATAAACCCAGATGAAAAAGGTTATCTAGTTACCAGTATAATGAATACAGTAATTAAGGTGGATGAATGGATGAATTCAGATTTTTGTTATTGCAAGCAACAGTAATTTAAAAACCTAGCTAAAGAAAAACAACTAGGGAGCACATCATGGGAGCTCTGGTAGCCTGGAAAGCCACCGGGAGAGCTCCGAGAGTCACGGTGGGCTGTGGGAAGGACCTCTCCTTCTCGGGGCCATGGCGGCCCCCAGAGGGTCCTCTCGTCTCTCAGTGCCTCTGCTCATTTTCCCTACTTCTCCTGTAGGCAGGTTCTTCCCACACCCAGACCACCTCTGCCTTGGCACCTCAGCAAAGGAAAATGTTGTTCCTTCTCATACAGGGAAGGACGCTAATTGGCCCTGCTTGGGTCACAAGCCCAGTACTTGGGTCTGTTGTCAACAGGAAAATGTACTGTGATTGGCCAGACCAGTCATGAACCCACCCCTTAGACCATCGACACCCAGCCTGTCTCCAGAAGGGTCATAAGGAGCCTTATCAGACACAGAAAGATGACTATTGTGGCCTACCACGCTGGCTACCCAGGAAGCAGTTATGATAATAATGTGGGAGCACTGAGGTCAAGGCTGTGACATTCAGCCAGATGACCACTAGAATCTCCCCACTTACGAGTCTGTGGATGAAGCTCCAAATAAAGCCACTACATCACTAGATCACCTTATGGGCTCAATCCCTCAAGTGCATGTGTCAAGTCCTGAATGTTAGCACCACAGAATGGGACTGTATTTGTAGTTTGATAACGTTTTTAAAGAGGTAAGTAAAGTAAATCAAGATCACCAGAGTAGGCCCTGATTCAGTGACTGGTGTCCTTATAAAAAGAGATTAAGCAGAGAGACACACAGAGGAAAGGCCACGTGAGGACACTGAGAAAGGATGGCCATCTTGTAAGCTAAAGAGAGAGGCCTCAGGAGAAATAAAACCTGCTGCTGCTTGACCTTGGATTTCTAGTCTCCAGAACAGTGAGAATAAATATCTATTGTTGAAGCCACCCCATCTGTGGCACTTTGTTATGATGGCCCCCATAAATGAATACAGACAGCAAACAAGATCTTCAAAGTGGTGGCCGGATGAAGACTGGGCAAGTTCAGGCCAAGGTGATATGTGGAGCGGGAGAACAGGAGGTTCTTTGAGGTTCTGGTTAAGGTAGAGTTCTCCCCAAGGTTCAGGGGCCAGGACTAGCAATCCTGCTGGTCCTGACAAAGACACAATCAAAGTAGGAAAGAGGGTAAAAGGGACAAGGGCAGAGAAGTCGATGACAGGCTTCATTACAGTAGGCCAGGTCCCAGGACATGGACTTGGCCTGCAGGAACCTGGCTCCCCCATGGCTTCAGCCTTCTCTGGAATCCCAGGTGAGTATCCACTGATAAATTTTGGAGCTCTCAGCATCTCTCAGACCCAGGGTTCTGCCAGCTGAATGTCTGCTGTGTCTGATGGAAGGCTTACCAGCATGAGTCCTTGGCCATTGCCACACTATTATGACACCCAACAGTCAGAGCCCAATCCCTCAGGCCTACTTTTTGTGTGTGCTATGAGAGTCCAGTGGTCCAAACTGGGGTCTCATCTGCCCCTTCCGACTGAAGTCCTCAGTCTACCCTGCCTCACACCTCATCCTTGTCCCACCAGGGACCTACCACCATGTCAAACAAAGAACGTTGTCATGACTACCTGCCCGGCCTCCTTCCTAGCCCAAACCTAGGGTCTTGAGCCACCTGGTGGATCTGCCTGCATCCCAGACCCATGTGACCTGGCTGGAGCTATCACTCCCTGCATGGCCTTTGCTGTGACCTTTGCCCTCTGGCAGATCACCCTGGCACTAGATGGTTCTCAGAAGCAGCACTCAGAACCTACCAACCTGTGCTGCTGGGATCTTATGAAGATTCCACCTCAAGTACAACGCATGGTTGGAAAAAGCATATCGACGCATCGGGAAACAGTGAACGTGGCCCAGCCACAGCACAAACCCCTGACCCCAAAGGAAGTGGTTTGTTGGGGAGACAGACTTCTGTCTGGCAAAGCAGCACTGGGGAGGCTGAGGGCACAATCTGGAAATTGCTTCTTTGTTGAACATTACAATATTTGCCAACATGGGGTTTTCCATTTGTGTGTGAATTCAAATAAAATTTCTGGCCACTGTTGTTTATAGTCTAAATATATATTAATATTTCCACATAACAAATTCTAAGGAAGACAAATGAAATACTTAAATAACCCAAGCATTGTAGACCTACTGAATACAGCATTTTACCTTCACATTCTTCTTTCTGTAATCACCCCAGACGTTTGCTTAGAGAACAAACCTGATAACGTCAAAAGATGAGGAAGGCTGAACTCGGAGAAATAAAGGAAGCATAAATCAGGAAAACTTTGGAGCTGTGGAAAGACACTTTAATTTTGTAGACAAAAGACTGCATTAAGGAGGAGTAATGCAATAATCAAAGGTGAACGGATCTCCATTGTCTGGCATCTTTCTCTGTGGGAATTTTCCCACCCCTGACAGCTGTAAGGGGGGAGGGGTGCTGAATGTGGCTGCGCCTTTATTCTCTCACCCTTTTTCTCCCCAGCCCCTCCTCTTCTCCGTCAATAAATGTCTGCAATCATATTCTTGAGCTCCTGTGTGATTTCAAGGTTCATCTCTTCCATGCAGCTCAAACACTAATTATCCCAGCTGTAATTAGTAAGATAATTAAATACTGGCTCACTCATCACTCTACCTTGGGTCGGGTCGTGATTCTCCCAGAAGACCTTGAGCAGTTCCTCAAAGCTGATGTGTTCCGGCTGGTACACAACCCGGACGACTTCTGCATGACCAGTTTTTTCTTGAAAGAAACAGAATGTACAATCAAAATTTACTGACAACATCAATTTATTGCAAATTATTTGTTCTCAAGAAACCAACAGACAGAAGCTGAAATGATTCCCTCTGAAGGAGGGGCAAAAGCACGAGTGGACTTGAGCTGCCTCATCCTGAGCCTCTGTGCTGGCTCTTTTCCCATGGGAGCACACGGCTGCACTCCAGTGAGCTTCCTGGGGCTGTGGATTCTCCATTGTGCTCTCCTATTATCTTTAAGTCCATGAGAAATGAACTTGGATTTTCATTTTTCTAATCTCACTCTGATGAAATCCTATAACCCAACCTGACATATAACAGTCAAGACTGGAACCCTGCAGAGGGGAATGAGCCTGCTTATTCTTGCCCCATGTTATACACAGTAAGCTCAGCTGCCCTACGGAGCAGGGTGGTGCCGTGGAGAAACCCGTAACCGCAGGCCGAGAACGCTTCATGGTAGATGAGTTGGCTAGTGGAGAGCTGTATCTGCTGTGCTGCTGACACGGGGGCAAGGACCAGGTTCAAACACACAGCCGTGGAAAGTGCCTTCTCAGGAAACAATGACTCAGGCCTCTCTGGTAAACAGTGACTGCAGCAAATGTCTGCAGGGCCCACTGGTGCAGGTTCATTCTCAAAGCCAGTCCGGAGGTTCCAGGGATTGGGAGTGAGGAACCATTCACAATAGGGAGTTCACGTCCCTCCTACTGCACAGCCTTAGAACTTGGTGAAAAACAGACCCTCCCTACTGTCAGCATCTCTGGATTTATATTCCTTTTCTGTCTCTTTCAGTCACCTCATGTGTAATGAAGAACTTGACTTTGTCCAAACAGAGGTCTGGCCTTGGCCCTTGGCTACTGGGGGATAACTTATGTCCTCTCTGATAGAAGACAGGAATGGGGCTGGCCACTCCAGCTCTGAGGATGGGCGGAGGAGCAGCCATGTGAACCAGGGTGGGGGCTGTGGATGACATGTCATCAGTCAAGCTGGGGCCTGAGGTGAGCCATGGGGCACAGTGGAGCCACAGTCAAAGCTCTGCACACCAAAGCTTCGGCAAGTCTCTCTGGCATGCAATGCTCTCTGCACGCTGTCAGACATGGATGCTGGGAGGTTAACACGTGCAGACTCCACAGGAGAGGAGACCAGAACCTCCTGGGAACCCTCCAGACACTGCCCCCACCTCTGCAGCCGATTTTGAGCTGTGCTCGTTCCCTATGATAAATCATAAGTGCAAGTGGAACCGCCTTCAGTGAGCTCCGATGGTCCCTCCAGCAGACTGTCAGGCACGAGGGTGGCCTGGGGACACCCAAACTGCGCCATGGTTTGCTGGTGTTTTCCTATGCTGGTTTTTCCTCTTTTGTTCTTATAACCATCTGATGCCGGCAGCGGAGAAGGTAGAAATTCCCATTCCACAAACCCAAAAGCTGAGATTCAAGTAAGGTCAATTGGCTTGAGGTCACAGAGCCAGTGAATTTTGTGCCATAACCTAAATAAAACACCCTCTGACTTCTTGTCCAGAATTCTACTCAGCACATCCCAGGAGAGCAAAAGCAAGGTGCCCATTGGGAACATAAGTTCAGGAAAGGAAAGAAATCTACCAATTATCTTTAACTTTTTTAATATATAATTTCTTTCTGATTGTAGATGCAATAATTGCAAGTGAGATAAAGCTTAGAAAATATGGCAGAAGCACCCAAATATAAAATAAAACCTGCCTGTATTCATGCAACATAAGCGCTATAAACTCTTCTTATGTGTCCCTTTCTGAAGGCATCCAAATGCACATGCACAAGCACACCCACGTGCAGTTTCTATGACTGTATCGTGATAGCAGGCTTCCCACTTACCGGTGTACTGAAATTATTTCCCCATGCCACTGAAATTTTCAGAAAACACCACTTAGAATGACTACATAACACTCCATCAGATGGCTGTCCGGTTACTTAGTCAATCATTCCCTGTCATTGGGCATTCAGACTGAATCCTATTTTTATCCCTGAATGTAAGTATTTTTCCACACTTCTAAAGCTGCCAAAAGCCATAGTTATATAAGTGGAATTTCTAAATCAGCATTTATAAAAGTTTTAAAATTTCTTATTGGCTAGAGACAAACTGCTTTTCAGTAAAGTTGACCCAATTTTCTTTCCCCATTAGCAGCATATTTAAGGGCCAGATTTGCTCGCTGTTAAATGGTTTTAGACTTTGCAATTTATAGCTAGAAGTCAGTATTCTATTGTTTCAGTTATAGTGAATTTAATTATTAGTGAGTTAAAAATAAGTTTCATGTTTATTAGTAAATTTCATTCCTTCTTTGCTCTAATTTTTGCCATGCCCTATTTACATTGAGTTATACTTGGTCATTATGTTGATGTTTTATTATTAGTTGGTCATTCCATATAATTTTAATTAAAATACTTTAGTCATTTAAGTTAGCATCGAAACAGATTCTATGCTGACAGAGCAGAAAAAAATGACAGGAGAGAGTCTAGGAAGAACATTCAGCAGGTATAATAATCATGTTATGTAAACCACTTTTGATCTACTTTAAAATCTTATTTTGTCATTTGAAGTGTTGAATGATTTAACTACATAAGCTTGAAAATTCTGAATATTAAAAATGGTAACAGTATGTTATAAATATGACACATGTATCATGTATTCGGTATGAAAAGCATTGAAGCCACACTAGAAATATAAGCAAAAGCTATAAGCAGACTATTCATATAGGAAGAGATAAATGTAAATCAAGACATTCGAAATGCTCAACATCTTTAGATCAAATAAGAGCAAATAGATGCATATGAAAACACTAGCATACCACCTCTTATTTATTACCATTTGTACAGCCCCTGGAAAGCATGCTGCTATTGTTGAGGACATAGTGGAACCAGTGCCCTTTCTGTCCAGTGACAGGGAAAAGTCCCCATGCCCTATGGGAAAGCCCCCTGGCACACATGGCACGAGCCACTAAGGTGTGCATTCATCTTGATGAACGATCCAGGAAACCTCAAAAGTACAACCCCAAAGGAGGGAAAAGATGTCTGAGGACTCTCATTCTGACCACCATTCTCACAAAGGTGGAGGACTATAAGAAACACAGAAGTCCAAGGAGAGAAATGCTTCATGGAACAGCTGCAAGATGAAATGCAGTAACTATCAAAACCCAGCGTGCTCACCGCAGGGAAAGCTGCTAGTCCTAGAACACCAATAGCCTGGCGGGCACTCGGCCTACTTGGTGCCACTTTGCGCTCACAGCAAGTTTCCTCTACTGTGATAAAGAATATATAACATAACATTAGCCACATAAGACTGAGCCATTTTTAAGTGCACAGCTCAGTGGGGTTCAATACATTCATGGTCCAGCAAACACCACCCACCTCGGGAGCTTCTCATCCTACAAAACCACACCCATTCAACACCAATGCTCCTCCCCTCTCCCGGCCCTGGCACCCCCATCCTACTTTCTTTCTCCATGAATTTGTCTGCTTCAGGTATCTCCATATAAAGTGGAATCATAGGGTATTTGTCTTTTTGTGACGAGCTTATTTCATTTGGTGTGATGTCCTCAAGGTTCATCCAGATGTCAGAATCTCCTTCCTGGTATTTCAGTGTGGGTATGTGTGTGCACGTGCCACATGTTACCCATCCACTCACCCATCAAGACACATGTGGGGTGCCTCCACCTTTCAGCTGCCATGAATAATGCTGTTTTGAAGCAGGGGACATGAACTGTTTGCAAGTGTGCAAGAAAGACATGGTCCCATCTTACAGATGAGGAAACAGTTCTGTCCACAAGTTTTCTCATACAATATCACACAGCTGGTAAGTGGTAGACACAGCCACAAGCCAACTAGGTTTCAAGCTAAGAGGAAGCTTGGGCCCATTCTATGACCCCAAGCCCCTTCAGAACAGAGGAAACTGGAGTCACTAAGAGCAAGCAAACGTCACACAGCAGTGGCTCTGATGAGAAATCACAGCTGGTGGTAGCTGATACCCAGGCTGTCAAAAATATTTTGCAGGATTAGGCTCTTCTTTTGCAACAGCAATATGGGGTCAGGAAAGTTTACCGCTCACCAGCCAACACTTGCAGACACAATCCCCACAGACACAGATGCAGACACTATTTGTGGAGAGGTTTAAAGATGCCTAGTTGTTTAAGAGAAACCACGATCATTCAAATTCAAGGTCCATTTGCATTGACAAACAGTACAGAGATGCCCTTGCCAAACTCACCTTTAAGTTTCTTTACTTTATTTCTCCAAAGTAAAAGAACCTGTGTAAAAATACACAGTGCAAATGATCAAAAGGATTAAGGGACTCCGAACCACTTATGGAAATACCCGCGCTTCGCAGGAGCCAGCCAACGTTACAGGCTCATTTCATTCCAGAGGCCAATCTGCAAATACTGTCTGGTGCTTCCAGAGATAAAAGGCCATATCTTAAAAATATTTCGAGCCGCATCTTCACATTACATCGTGCAAATAGCATGATAGATGTGACAGGCAAACACACTCGTTAACATCCACAGCAGCAGCCCAGGTGCCTTCGCACTGCTGTTCCAAAATATCTTAAAAGGAAAGATGGGAAAGCAGGAGTGCCCTCTCTGAGCACCTTGCTCTGCTGCCTGACCCCACAGATCCCGAGGAAGGTGAAAGGTACAGAGGCTGGGGGAGGGGCCATTCCTTCCAAGTATCCTAGGAGAGATCCCGCTGAGCTGTAGGCACAGGCTGCCAGGTGCCACCCTGACGTGTCTAGGAGCTCAGTTCAGGAGCCCTGTGCCCAGGTGGGCATCTTGGCCACTTGGCAGCTGTGTGGCCTTGGCAAAGCTCTTCTCTGGGCTTTGACTTCTTGACTTCCTTATCTGTAAATGCGGACATTAGTGGTACTTGCCCCAGAGAACTGTTTTGATCCTGAGTTCAATAATCCATGGGAGTGCTGGGGTTGTGGCTCAGTGGGAGAGCGCTTGCCTAGCATGTGTGAGGCATTGGGTTTGATTCTCAACACCACATACAAATAAATAAATGTTCACCCACAATAAAGAAATAAACAAACAAACAAACAAATAAATAAATGTAAACTGTCCATGGGAAGTATTGAGAGCAGCATGAGGCTTCACATACACAAGAACTCCACCAACATTTGCTTTAAATTATTTTTTTTTTTTGTACTAGGAATTATGCCAAGGCCTACTCCTTTTTATTTCTCACTTTGAAATGGGTTCTCACTAAATTGCTGAGGCTGACTTTGAACTTGCAATCCTCCCGCCTCAGCCCACAGAGTCACTGGGATTATAGGCATGCACCACCATGCCCAGCTCACTCAACATTAGCTTTTTATTAACAGCACTGTTAAAATGGATCACTACCATTTCTAGAGCTCATAATGTTTGGAGTCTGGGAATCTGTATGCTTACTGGATTCCCCAGCTGATTCTTAGAAGTGGTGCCGGTTGGAAACCACTGACTAAGACAGCCCACGGACTTCTTAAGGGGTCAACCCTCAACTATGTACCCTGGCACCCCAGTGCATACTGTCTGCAAGGTCAGGAGCACAGGGAGCCCCCAAGGCCTCAGGAGGAGACAGGAAGGAAGGCTGGAGAGGGGAAAGGATGAGGAGGGGCGGAGAGGGAGCAGAGGGGAAGGCAGGAGAAAAGGGGAGGGAGGAGATTCATCTGCCACAGTGAGGAGAAGGAGACTGGTCCCCAGGAGTAGTAGTGCAGATAGCCACCATGGGCATTCTCTAAGCACCATGCGTTGTTCTAGGCTCCTGACGTGCATGGATCGAGTGGACCCACAAACACCCTGGGACAGCTAATATCATTCTCAATTTTTGGAAGAGAAAATTGAGACACAGAAGTAAAGGAAATCTATCTAAAGTCAAACAAATATTAAGTAAGGGACCTGGACTTGAGGAACGCAGGGACACAAAGAGCAGATAGCCCTAGGTGACTCTGGGCAGGTCACATGCATATCAGGACATCAGAGACATCCAGAGGGACAGGGCTCTTATGGATGGAGAAACCAAGGTGGATGGAGGAGAGGGTGGGGCACCCCAGTGAGTTGAATGTGAGGACCAGGTGGGAACTTCAGGGAAGGGTCAGGGGCCAGGCTTGGGCTCTCTGCTGCAGGTGGGGCCCTTGTGTCTCTTACTGTGAGGGTTTCTCAGTGGCCCATCCCTGTGCTGCCAGCTACCGTCAGGTGAAGCAGGAAGCCCAGCCCCTGCCTCAGATGCAGGTGCATTTGGATCCACACACAGCCACCCTAGAGATGACCAAGAGGAATGTTATCACCTCACATCTAGAAAAGCTAAGGCGAAGAGCCCAAGAGCAACTGAGGTGACCGGAACTAGAGTCCACAGTGCTCCAGGACCTGCTGCCTCTCACACACCTGGCCTCTGCCTGGGGCTTCAGGAGCCTTCACCTGGCATCAGGACCCTCCAGCACTGGCACCATCTCTGCCTTGGGTCCCCACACCCTCCCTGATCCAGTCTCCTGTCTACCTGCACCCCCGCTCCCACAGCCCACAGCCCATGAGCCTCTCTCCAGCCAACTGCAGTCCAGACCCAACCTGCTCCTGAGGACCCTCCACTCCTCCTCCTCCAGGAAGCCTTCTGATCCTGGAACCTTCAGAAAAGGCAGATGCCAGAGGAAACACAGTCCATGTGACTTGATGGGACTGACTTTGCTTAGAGTTGGGGTCCTCAATGGAGTCACATCCTTGAGGTCACTCACAAGGTGGCTGTGAGGACTCGAGATGGTGCTAGGCAGCATCCTGAACCTGGCACACAAAGGGGACTCAAGCAAAGAGGTTTTCTTCCAACCTCAGGCTCAGCCTCCCTGATCCTTCCCGGGATAAGCTCTCTGCAGGGAAAACTTGAATGCTAGCTGTTCCAAGTACCTGCGTAGTCTCCCGCCCAGTGAGACCTGGAGAAAGGCACCCTGATGGCAGCTCTTCTCTGCTGTCCCCAGGACTGAGCATACAATAGGCTGTTAATAAAAACACCAGAATGGGAGGACGCATTAACTGATCTTCTTACTGCTCACTCAGCTTTCATCTGGACAGGGTCCTGACCCCCATGTGGACCCCAGCCCACTCACCTGCCTGAGGACCAGACCCCGGTGGAATCAGGCATGCACACAGTGCTCCGCCTCTCTGCCCCTCGCCTCTGAAGTCCACTTAGACCTCGAAGTACACCCTAAGACAGACATAGCCACCACCCGGAGACACAGCGAAGGCCGTAACATTCGTTCACTGTGTGGCCAACAGGGTGTTTTAGTTATTCATGGATCTACGAAAACTCACTGAATGCCTACAAAATTACACACACAGGCCAAGTGTCGGGGATGATGACGAAAGAAAGTCATTGTGGTGACAACAAACATCTCTTGTCCCATGGGTGCTGCCCATTCAGGGAAGGAACTGCTCTTTCACATAAAATGACCTGATCTAGTTTATTTATCCTACAGGCCAGACAGAGGGGAGAAGTGAGCTACTGTCGACTATTTTTCATTAAATAATAACCACTTTTCAACGCCCCTCATCTTTTCCCTGCCAACCAGACTCATCCAAACCGCTAAACCAAATCAAAGAGCACGCAAAAAGATCCAGGTGTCTGAAGGAAGAGGGAGCGGGTGGGTGAATAGAACTCCCCTTCCCATAGAAGATCCAAAACACTACTTTCCTCTTGCTAATTAACTACAAAGGGGTAAGACGTCAGCTCAGTGTCATCTCCAGCTCCTGCAGATGGAAAATGTGATTTCCAACAATGTACTCATTATAAAAAAAACCCCTAATACATCAAAATTGGATGCCCTGTGGAGTTCATTATAGGATTTGAGGAGTGTCTATACTGTCATTTTATCTTGGCTTTTTTTCTTTTGTCTCATCAGTCACTTAAAGTGTCCGACGAGAAATGTAAGCTTTAAAAAGCATCCTATTCAGTGAAAAGTAGGAAAAACACTATGTGAGCAATTGTAATTTTTTTCCTTTTTTTTTGTCCACCATGGGGAGACATGCTGGGGAGCTGAGAACCCACTGGTGTATGTTTTATACGGATGGATCACTCAGTGGATATTCTCTCAGAGAAAGGCTATAGACACAGTTGAACACTTGATCAAGAAAATTCCTCAAGAAAGCAGTCAAATGTAACTATTGATTCTTGGTGCCAAGAGAGGTTCCCAGTGCTACCAAGGTAACTAGCAGGTAAAGATTGGTAACTAGCATAGGAGTGAGCAGCCCGCTGGCACGCAGCCTGCTGATGATAGAGGCTGTTCTTCACCCTGTTGAACCATTATTTCCAGGATGTGAAACACATGAAGGATCCATGGGTGGGGGCTGATTGACGTCTGTCTTCCAGACTAGCACCTGCCCTCACCCTACTATGACATAGGCAGGCAGGACTAGATGTCAGCCAAACCAACCTGCCCAGTACAGATGGCAGTAACCTCGCTGCCAAGGGAACAAGTACAGTTTTACCTAATGGCCAAGGTACTGCACACTGAGAAAGTGTCTCCTTGAGGCTACTGACTTACAGCACCACGTCTGAAGCGAGGCCCATGGGTACCCTATCAGGGGGCCACAGGACAAGAGTGTTTTACAACTCTATGCCTCAGAATTGGTTGTGGAATGTTTTGAGATGGACTTTCACACCCACCCCTACATCCCCGCTGGAATTCTGATACAGCAGATCTGAGGCCAGGCCTGGGTGTGTGCACTCTCACCAACTCTGTGGGCACTTCTGAAGCACATCTGGGAAGGAAAGCTGTGAATCTTGGTGCTTGAAATACGAGGCAGAGGAAACTCAAGACGATTTTTTTTAACAAAAATCTCAGAATTCTCTGTGTCCCAAAAGGTCACCTAGCTAAATGCTTTGTCATCTTCCACCCCACTGAGACAAGCAGATGACCATTTCTGGACAGGGCTCATACCACTTCACAAAGTAGTGCATGCCACTGTTGGACTCTCTCAACTGCTAGGAACTTCTGCCTTTTGGAGTCAAATCTGCCTTATACGCTGGGTCCAACTTGTGCCTCTTGGAGTCTATTCACTCCTCCGCTGTGGCTCTCGAGAAGGCTCAAGTCTCAGGGCTCTGTGGGGCAGTTCAGTGGACACTGACTTATAATCAGAAGACATAAATTTGAGGGCACAAATTGCCAGAGAATCCTCTTTACTTCTCTTAGTCATAAGGTGCTCCTATGTAAAGCAGGAATTCTAATACCTGTTCTACTATCTCAGAGCATGGTAGTGATCCACTGGTGGATAAGAGAGAGCACTTTGGGGACTTCCTGTAGTGATTAGGACTGTCCCTCATCACTAGTGTCTAAGTATGTATTATTAGTACCATATACCAAGGTGACCGGTAAGCCACCCATAATGGAACTTCATGATCAACAGCCAGACACTGTCAGGGAGGTGGGGTTTGCGTTGACACCACCAGAACAGCATGACTGCTCTCAGATGGGCTTCCCTGGGTGAAGTTTTTTCCCAGGGGTCAGTTTTTTCCTAAAAGTGTCATTCCAACTTAGAAGACAGTTGAGAACCCCTGAAATCATGATAACAGAAGTCCTTAAAGCCAAGTCTGATGTCTTTTCATATTCATCAAAAACATTCTCAACCCTTACTAACACAGATGAGAAAAGCACCTTATCGAGCCCACCATTACCAACATCAAGGCTGCCTGCTGCACCCAGGAGAGCTCCCTCAAGTCTCCAGGACAATGAAAACTGCCTATTCATTCTGTACCTAAACCACATAACAGCTACTTTTTAAGTTGATGTGGTGGCTGCATATTCTCCCACCTTGATGGCACAGTGCTTACAGATATGTCACACAGGAGTGGTGCAGAAGGGCCATCCAGGAGGAATGGCTGTGCCTTATGTAGACATCTAAATCCATTAATATAAATACAATTACTTGGTTGGTCTAAATATTTTCGAGAAGAACAGAACTAAGGGCCAAGCCTTTCGATTTATTCACAACTTAGCTGCAAGTGGAAATATTGTTGGTGGTTTGAAAAACATCTTGGTTCTGCCTGCCTATTCAGTACCAAAAAGTTCCACTGAATTTGTACCAAACCATTCCCCCGAAAAAAATATCTACCACCTTTATCTCAAAAGCATGTCAACCACACAAGCAACCAAGGTACAATAAGTATATAATTGACTCTGTAAATGTCAAGCAGAAGCTCTTCAGAAAATCCTCACAGGATCAAACAAGCTGATTTGAGCAATTCAGTCCACTATAGTCTAACCCAGGTATTCTCAGGGATGGTGCTGTCACGTCCAAAAGGGCAAAAATTGGTTCTTAAGGGACAAAAATGTCTTGTATGTCAAAATAGTTGTGGCCCTCTGAAGGGTCACAGTACATAAACTGACAGATAGTGACATCTGTGATGTTAAAATTTAATGAAAGGGGGCTGATGGACACAAGGAAGAAATGTCTGAGAGTTGCTCCTTTTGTAAAGTTGAGAAGCATGGGTCTAACTGATCTAATCTGCCAGTAGAATTGAAACAGGGACAGGACCAACCACAACTCTTAAGCCACTTCCAGGTGGAGTCACACGTGACCTCACAGAGGAGGGCTTTGCTCCTTAGGTTCTCAGTGAGCCCAAGAGCCTCGGGCCTCACTCTTGGGTGCAGCTAACACAACAGGGAGTGAGACAGTTCCTCACCAGAGAAGCTCACGGCCCAGAAGGACAGCAGTCCTAAATGGAATGTCCAGCATGAAGCAGTGACTTCCAGGAGAGGGGTGCGCAGGAGGACACCTGCCTGCCGTCTGAGAGGACTTCTGGGGAAAGATGAGCCCAGCGCTCTTGGCACTGAGCGCTGCAGTAGCCTTTGTGAGCCCTGAGTCTCTCAGTCTTGAGGACTTCACCCTTGAAGGGCATCCAAATAGTCAATACAAACATGGGGAGCATTTATTAGGCTCCATACCTTGACCTACGATTATTACTTCAACTTCAGAAGGAAACAAGGCCCTGAGCAAAAGCTTTCGTATGTAGGAATTATCTATTAAATCTTCATTGTAGTGCCATATTATGTCCATTTTACAGATGAAGAGGCCAAGCCTCAATGAGGTAGAATCATTCGCTAACTTCAGGCCTCGCAGCAGGTAGCAGAGCCCAGCAGGTTTAAGCCACAGCTCCAACCTGGCCGTTGATTCCATAGTCTCATGCTCTCCTGCATAAACACCCGCATTAAGGGAACCACTAAATTATTGCCACCATAGCTTCCTATAGAGTCAAACTCAGCTGTAATTAGATTGATATTGGGAATCTTTTAGTCTTGATTAGTGTATCTTTGATGATAGCCAGTAATTAATTTAGGAGCCCAAAGACATGCCCTGAGAAACACACCAAATGGTTCCACCACACCAAGGGCATTGGCGGTGCAGTCGGAGGCTGACTAGGAAGAATTTCTCAACTTCTCTGTATCTCAGGTCCCTCGTCCACACAGCAGTTATTATAAAATGCCCAAAAGGCAAGCTGGGAGGATTACACTGCAGGTACATGTGCACGCACACTCACATGTACACATACACACAGGTGGTGTTAACTGTAATACCTATTTCTTCTGCTCATTCTCTCCATCCCAGCCCAACAATGCAGGAATTTAACAGACATGAGCCTCTGGTCTTGGCTACATGCACAGGACGAGGACAGTGATATAAGAAATTCAAAGACACGTGACATGAAGAGCCTACCCTCGGGAGACTCAGGAGAACACTAACAAGGTAAAACGTGCAGGTGCCACAGGAGAGTACAGAGAAGCCATCTGGAAGTCTGGAAAGGAAGAGGACAGGAAGGTTCCATCGAGGGAGAGCATCTAGCTGGATGTTGGAAAATGGGTACCACTGAGACACACAACTGGGAGTGAGGATGTTCAGCTCTGTTTCTATTAAAATTAATTTAAATGCATTAGGAGAAAACCCAATAAAAGGGAGTGATTTTAAATATGCTATCAAATGAGGTTTGGGTAAGACTACTTCGAAAGATTGGGAAGTATGGTGTCAGGTGCTGGGATAGAGCAAATCAGTCTGTGTTTAATGGTGACAAAGTTTCAGATCTGCAAGATGAAACAGGTTCTGGAGATGGACAGCGGTTGCAACAACTATTCGAATGCACTTAATACAGTCGCTCTTCCCTTGTCTGTGAGGGGTATACTCCCAGACCACCAATTGACACCTGAAACCTTGAATAGTACTGAACACTGTATATACTATATTTTTCCCATATATACTTTACCTATGATAAAGTTTAATTTATAAATTAGGCACAGCAGGAGATTTACAATAAAAACAACAAAATAGAACAATTATAACAATACACGGTAATAGAACTGCCAATATAAGTACTTTTGTGCTAAGGGGCCATTATGAGGTAAAATAAGGGTTACTTAAACACAAGCAGTGTGACACAGTGACAGTCAATCTGATAACCATAACAGCTAGTGAGTTACTAATGGGTGGGTAGCATATACAGTGTGGATATGCTGGACAAAGGGGCAGATGACACATGTACTAGCAGGACGGTGGTGCAACAGAAGAGTGTACGATTTCATCACACTCCCCAGAGCAGCACACAACACAACATTTATGAATTGTTTATTTCTGGAATCTTGTACTTAATATTTTTGGACTGTGGCTGATCATGAATAACCGAAACCACAGAAAGTAAAAACCAAGGATAAGGGGTGAACTACTGAACTACCAAAATGTAAAAATGACTAAATTGGTAAATTTTATGTTATGTATATTTTACCACAATTAAAAAAGAAAAGAAAGGTTTGGGGAGGAACACATCAAAGTCCAGATGAATTCTGCGCTCAGATTGCTACACAAGTATCTTCAAATTTTTTTGATTGTTATGGCACCGAATGACAATAACAAAAGTCGCAGGCAGCACTCACTGTGAGGTGCAGTTCTAAGTGGCTTCCGTATCAACTTAATCCTCCCAATAAGCCAACAAAGGAGGCACTTTTATTGCACCCATTTCACAGATGAGATGAGGACAACAGGCATAAAGACATCAATTGATCACAATCACAACACCAAAAAGAGAGCCGAGTCAGAATCCAGGCCTAAATATGCCAGCCCCCTTCATCCCAGGCTATGCTGAGAAAATGGAGGAGGCCGTCCAAGCAGGGGACCACTGGCTTCGATCCCAACACATGCACAAGAATATCTACTTATTTAAGTTTTAAAAAATGAAGGTTTCTGTGGAGATTTTTTAAATGATTAATTGAGATTCTGACTAATCAGCTACAAGGCAAGAAAAGCAGTGGGTAAGACATCCCCCCCTTCCTGGAGCTCAGGATGCTGTTGAAGTGTGGGAGCATGCAAGTCAATCCGCACTGGCAACCGCGGGAAGGGCTGGCTCCAAGTGCTGGCAGGAGGACCGTCCTCTTCCCAACAAGTGTGAAGGTGGTTCAGGGGCCAGCCAGTAGTGGTGTGCAATTTTTATATGACAAAATATAGGATTAAGTGTGTCACTGGAATCTAAGAGACTGTCTGGATGCATCTTGCATGGTTTATTGGAAAGATAACTTGAAGAAACCTTTACCAAGCAAAGAGAAAGGAGTGTGTGTGTGTGATGTGAAGACGTGCATAAACAACGTCTGCACTGAGCACTGGATCTGGCCAGCCTTCCAGGAAAGTCTCCTGGGCTAGGTTTAGGGAGCTCCTGGAGCTATGAATGGGGCCTTCTTCTCTTTGATCTTCAAGGGGAGCCTACAAATCCTGTGTATTTTCTAGGGAGCAACACTGGTCTCCATTCCCCCTTTTCCTGCAGAGGGTGGGGAAAGCAGTTAGTCAAATAAAATCCAAGTCTCCTCAACAAACTATGGACAGAAGCAGTAAAGATAGGGAAGCAGCCTGCCTTTCCACATTTTTGTTGGAGAATTCATCCTGAACTCCAGGATCAACAGTACAGAGTCAGTGGCCAGAAAGTGAGCTGGAAAGAGCTGCGCTATTCAAGATTCATTTAGCAACCATGTGGGGGGCACTTGGGTGATGTCAGAGTCCACAGATGGAGATGCCAATTTCAAGGGCATCTCCATGGCTCTCTGATTAGAGAACAGTCAGGCCCAGTGTCACCATGGCAGCTTCTGTCACCTGGGAGTGCAGAGACAACAAGGCTGGACACTAAGAGGGGAGAGAATGGATACCTGTCCCCAAAGACAATGATGCTGGCAAATGTGCTCCTCACTGGAGATGCTAATATCAGAAAGCATCTGGCTAGATGAGTTGCGTGCGTAGCTTTCATCTTGCAGCTACCCATTGTAGAGGTCAGTCGAAATTATTTCCTTGACTGCCAAAACAGCTAGTGGAAATGGTTCAAAGTGTCTTCAAAAAATAAATTTCAAGCTGCAGGTAAATCAGTAATGATTTCTGTACCAGGTTCTCCATCCTGGCTCTCTTGCAAATCACGGCAATGTGCTTGCCGGTTACTCACTGCTGAGGTTGGTGAGGGGACGATGTTTGTGAAGCTTGTTGGTTTTCGTGGATGAAAGGTTTTTGATTAGTACAAATTATAAATTATTACCATTCATTAGAAAGAACAAACGGATTATTTCAGCTCCTAATGCATCTCTGACATCCGCATGCTACTGCACAGGAGGAGGGTGGGGCAGCCCACATTCTCTTCACAGCACCACCACGGAACAAAACGACACTCCTCCACCTTGCACAGAACACTTCAGAGCAGTCTGAAAAACCTGAAAAGTAAGTCCCACATTTCTTTGTCCTTTTATCTAAAAAGCAGGGAAAATATAATTAGAAATGTGGCTAAGAAGCCTCACTATTGTGCTTGGTGATAAGCTTCAGATGCTTGGATCCCAGCTCGATAATGGCCGTGGTCTTGATCGGTGCCCCTGTACAAAGCAGGCTCCTGCTTCACAGACAGGGTGGGGTCAAGGTTTCTGGCCCAGAGAACAAAGTACAATTCCCCACAGAGGAGCCACTCCATAGAGCACGGTCATTGTGCAGATTTGATACCATTTTCCCCTGTAGCACATGCCAGGAATTGTCCCTTAAAGACCGTTTCTTATCTCTAACACTTGCCTAAGGTGTGTGGTGTGCAGTCCTCGCTGCACTTGTATTGTTCAGGTCTCTGCTTCCACAAAATCTTCAGAGTGAAAGCCACGTGTGCCCGCCACGTGTGCCCGTGAGTGCTGCACTGTTGTCAAGGTCGGTCGGCCCAGGCTGCTGTGCACCATCATCCCTGTGGGCGGCTGTTGGAAGGTGATGTTTGTGTCTTCTCTATTTGTTTTGTTAAATCAATCCTTTTTAATAAATAAGTTAAACTTTGTTTTTCAACATTTCCAGTGGGGAAGTGCAGGGCAGAAGAGGTAAGGGGAAGAGGAGACAGAGAAAGAACTTGTACATACTGATTTAGAGTAAGTGATTTAGAGCTATTTTGACTTATTGGTGATTGCAGGAGAAAGTGCTTTTTACTTTGATTAATAAATGTTATGGTTTGGATCTGGAATGTCCTCAAAGGCTTGTGCATTTAAAGGCTTGGTCCCCAGTGCAGTGATGTCCAGAGGTGGGCTTTCAGGAAGTGTCTGCATCATGAGGGGTCTGACCTCTCAGTGGATTAGACTCTTGGGGGGATGACTCCTTTGAGTGGACTACCGAAAGAGAGTGGGAACTGTATGCAGGTGGGGTATGATTGGAGGGAGTAGGTCACTGGGGACACACCCTAGGGGACTATACTTGTTCCTGGCCCCTTCCTCCTGCCCTCTGCTTCCAGCTCCATAGTGGAGGTGGTGTCCTCTACCACACCCTCTGCCAGGACATTCTGCCTTGTCGCAGGCCCAGAGCAATGGAGCCAGCTGACCATGCACTGAAGCCTCTGAAACAATGAGTAAAAATAATCTCTCCTCCCCAAGTTGTTACTGTCAGGTATTTTGTCACAGTGACAGAAAGCTGACTAACATAACAAATTTATGGAGATGATATTCACATGCTTCTAATTCACCCCCTGAAAATGCACAGCTCAAGTGGCTTTCAGAATGTCCCCAGAGCTGGGCAACTATTACTGAGGCAGGAGAGAAGAAACAGAAGGATAGGCCAAAAGAAGACAAAAAGGAGGACAAGGAAATAAACTTTCCACCTGACGTTCTGCAGACCTTTCCAGGCCTGGCACTCGCAGGTCAGCTTTTCTTCCAGGCCTGGCACTTCCACGTTTCTGGGAAATCTGTAAGTCTTCAAGTTACTGGAAATTCACCCACTTGTTAAAGTTACCTTGTGCACTGTTAATTAGCCCACATAATAAATAGATTAAGCAAAGAGAGATACACTATTTAAAGAAACGTATAATGTAGGGGATTTTCCAACATTGTCTACTGATCAGATAATGGAGACCATGTCAGCCTAAGGATCCTGAGTATGAGCAGACCACCACAGACCATCCTGGGATCACCAGACTGATGTCATCCCCACACCTACCCACACTCACACCTCACCAAGCTTTCCTTTTAAACGAAGAACTTGAGAACCCCCAAAGCACCCCTCACTCTCCAGATGTACTCTCTTGAATGTGTATTCCTTGCTTTCTTTAACCAATCTCTGTGCCTCTATTTGATACTTCCTTAAGTTCACTTCTGCAACATTTGTCAAGATCACCACTTGCCTGAGTTGAGGTCTCCGTCTCTGGGAACTCCTCGGACCTCCTTGGGCAACATTACCAGAGTCAGTTTTAAAGCATTGTCATCACTCCACCAGCCTCTCAAAACAATGGGAAAAAGGAGTAACACTCCAGACACTTTCTACAAGTTGGTATAACTTAATATTAAAATCAGACGAGGACAGTATAAAAAAGAAAAATTGTAGGCCAATCTCATTAATGAACCAAGATGCAAACTCTACATCAAAATTAACAGCAAACTAAACCCAGCAATGCATTTAAAAGCTAAAGCCCAAGGTAATTCAGGTTCATCCGAAAAATGTAATCAAAATCATTACCAAGATTTTTTTTCATGAAAGCTGATTCTAAAATGAATGGAAGAGCAAATGGCTGAAATGACCAAGATGTTCCTGAAATGCTAATGGAAAGACCGGCCTTACCAAATACATCACTGATAACTAAGACAGTGCTTTGGTGCCACAATAGATACCAGAGCTAAGGAACAAAGCGAAGAGCCCTGAGAGAGACCTGTGCAAATATGAACACTAAGCATATGACAAGAGACTCTATTGTAGATCTAGCAACTGACAATTCATCAAAATGAAAACAAAATTAGACCCCTACATAATAAAAATTAATTCTATTCATGTTAAAAAGTTTAATGTAAAAGATGAAACTCCTTTTGTCTTATAGAAGCCAACTAAGGAATATTCCTTATTTGTGATCCTAGGTTAGCAAAGACACAAATCTAGGCAAGATACAAAATATAAAACTATAAAGAAAAAGATTAATAAATTTAATCACTCTAAAATTAAGAACTTCTGCTATCAAAAGACACAAAAAAAGAATTTTTAAAAAGAAAGCCACCAAAGATAAGAAAAATATTTGTTATCATGTTAAGTGTCAAAGAATATACTCCTTAATCAAGAAGGAAAAGCAAAAATCTAAATAGAATAATTAGCAACAGATATAAATAGGAATTTCACAGAAGAGAAACATGAATGGCCAAATACATATGAAAATTATTAGTAATCAAGAGAACGCAAATTAAAACCATAAAAGGATGCCATTTTAAATCACAGAGTCAGCATAAATAAATAAATAAATAAATAAAAATAACCTGAAATAGGGACATCCTAGCGTGGGAATCAAAAGCTGAGTGTACTCTATCATCCAAAAATCTAGGAGCTGAGAGACACATGTACCTAGGCGTTTGGAGGCATGAACACGTGCACAAACAGCATAGTTTATGACAGAAAAGAATGGAAACAACCTAATGTCCATCTGTGGAAAATAGAAAGATAAATGTTTATAGCCATTCCAGAACAGGCACTCAGCAGGGGGAAAAAAAGAAAGAAAGAAAAATACATTAAAAGTACATTCCACCAGTAAAGATGAATCTCAGGGACAAATGTTGAATGATAAAAATAATACATGAGAGAATGTATAGAGTAGAGCTCCACCTTGAAACTGGTTTGAACAGACAAAACTAAAGACAGATGTGGCAGGACCACAAAGACAAACAAAGGCCACTGAGTGCTCCATTCACATAGAGGCCACTTCTGGGAAGAAAGCAAGAGGCTGCGAGGAGACGGCGGACAAAGGCGGCGCTGTTATGGGTAAAGTCCTAGCTTTTAAATTGAGCAAAGGGCTCATTTTTTACTAAGTTTGCAATTTAAATTCACTTCATAATTCCTTTCATGAGTCAAATATCTAATTTCCTTTGAAGACAAATACCTATAATAGCCCTGGATGATCTTATCTCTTATATCTCTTCTGACAAAAGAAACTATGTGTGTTAGCCTTTATCTTTCATTTAAGAACAAGTCATTCCTAACACTTTGCCTGGGCATTTAATTATACGCACAAATACACAAATCAGCTGCTAGTTAGTCTACTGAGTTTTCTTGTGTTATACCTTTCAAATCTAGAACTAAAATGATCATTTTCATCACAGAGGCCACATCCAAACCTTTTCTCCCCATTCAATTAAGATTTATCCTTTAGAAGCCTTCCAAATAACAAAAGTTAAAGCATGGTTTGAAGGCTGCTCACTAATTCTCGGAGGTTCTCTGCCAGGAAGCTAAATGTGACTGCCTTTTTCTGCAGCAAACCTGAAAATAAACTGGGAAACTAAGCCGAAGCAATGCCTTCATGGAAAGACTAGATTAATTAAAAACCAGGCCTTGAATGGGAGTTGTGATGTTGGTGTTGATGAGGTACTTCTGAGAACACTGCAACTCCTCTTCCTGCCTTTGGCCTGCTTCAGGCCAGGAAGCTTGGAGTGGGAGAGGGTGTGCTTGGTATGTTTGGATCTGGAGTATCTCCCAGAGCCTCCTGTTGAGAAGAGGGGCTGTGGGGAAGGGGTTAGATCATTAGGGTTCTGACCTCATCCACTGACAGCCGAATGGACTCCTGGGAGGTGGGACCTTGCTGGGGTCATGCCCTGGAAGGGTCTGTCTTCTCTCCCACCCTTTGTACTCCCACCCCCACCTCTGTCTCTCTACCCCCCAGCTGCCAAGAGCAGAGCAGCTTTCCTCTACCACACCTTCCTGCCATCTTGCCTCACCTAAGGCCCAGAGCAGAGGGACCAGCTGACTACATGGATAGAATCCTCCGAAACTGTGAGCCAAAATAAATCTTTCCTCCTCTCAGTTGCTACTGTCAAGTGCTTTGGTCACAGCAACAAGAGAGAATTGACGCCGTTGTCTCCCTCACTCTGTTTTATCCACTTTCTCTCTCCCTTTATCTCTCCAGGGCTGAGCCCAGAGTGAAAGGTGAAAGCAGAAAGAGAGTCCAGGCTTATGTGGTGGGTGACACTTGTCAGATGGTGTTAGGGGCTGAATTGTGTCCCCCTCCCCAATTTATATGCTTAAGTCCTAACCCCCTAGGACCTCCGAATGAAAGTGGATTTAGACACAGGGTCTTTAAAGAGTCATTAAAGCAGGCACTGATCAATATGGCTGGCGTTCATACAAGAGGAGATCAGGATACAGACACACAGAGGGATGGCCATGTGAGGACACAGGGAGAAGAAGGTGGTAGGCCCTGAGGAGAGGTTTCAGAGAACAGCAGCTTTGATGACACCTCGACTTGGATTTCCGGCTTCCATGTCTATGAGAAAATCAATTTCTGTTGTTTAAGCTGCTGAGACTGTGCCAACTGTCACGCAGCTTGGGCAGAACACTCATCTGGTATGCAGCGTCCCTCACAAGGTGGTAAACACACAATCAAAGCTTCTTTTCCTCCCTGCATGAGTCTGGGGGCTTCTGGTGGGAAGAAACCTCCAGGAATTTCTGGCAGTTGTTCCCTTGAGGTGGTCAGGCCTGTCCTTTCTGCTCCAACTGGCTGCTCACAGCGTCCCTACCTGCTCTTCAACCTCTGGGACTTCCAGCAACCTACCCCATAGGTCTTCGGTCAGGACCCCGCTGCACACCCCCCCCATCAGTAGTTCTCTTGGGAGAGATACTTTTTTAAGTTCTCAGGGTGGCTCCACACCACAAGGTCAATTCTAGAAGACAACACTTTGTCCCACACAGGTGGAAGCCCAGCCAGGCCCTGCCCAGCTGTGGTTCTCTTTCCAGGGTGCCAGGCCCTTCTTGCCACAGCCTTAGCCTTTATCCTTGCCAGGCAAGAGTGAGACACTCATCCTTACATTCCCAAGCTCTGGGAGCATATGGTAAGTTCCACAGTTGCACTCCTTAAAGCCCCGCCGCTTGGCTTGAGGTAATGAGGCATCCTCTGCTTCACCCCTCTCCTTAGGTTTTGGGGGGAAGATGCCTAATTCTCCAACAGCTCCTCAAAGAAATCTCCTCAACTCTTCAAACCCCTCTGTCTAAGGCTGATTTAAAGGATTCTACAACTTCCTAGATGAGCTGTGCAACTGGCCTGAAGGTGCCCAAGGAATGCTCAGCTTGGCACCTCCTCCTGGCTTCAGGCTCAGGGGTCTGCTGACTTTGGTGCACAGAACTTCTAGTTCCACCGGGCTTCCTACTGCCCACCCACGAGAAGATATGAAGGGCTCTCTTGGTAGAAGTGACTGAGAGACTAGAACCAGACACACGCTCAGGAAAGGGCTGCTGGCCGCCTCCCTGCATGTCCCCACACTCTGCAGTCTCAGTTTCACTTCAGTCTAGCTGGACAGTTGTCCCAGAGCTGTTCCCCATTTCCCAGTTAACAAGGTGGAATGACTGGCCTGGGATTCACTGGGGAAAGAGCCCTGGGATCTGGCCTTCTTAAGGAACTGGAGGTAAGTGCATTCTGAAGCCCGGGTGTCTAAGGTCTGAGCCTTCTGCACAGCAGCTCGCTACTGAACACTCCTCAGGCAGAGTCTACATGTGCTGGTCTCCGAGTGAGTGACCGAGCTGGGGTCACGCAGAGACTTGGGAAGACGGAAGGCAACTGAGGTTGTTTGTTATCTTTTTGAGCTATTTTTAAATATACTTTAGCATCTGTGGGGAATTATCCAATGCCATAAGATTACATGTATGCTGTTTGCCTCATGATTTGACCCCATTTTCCTTTCCAGCCAGTCCTTCCCATCACTTTCCTCAGGGGTCACCCTCTCCTGACACTGTTCCTCACAAGTGCCAGACTTCAATCCGGCTCCCTCCTCCCCATCTGCCCTGCTCCTGGTGACACCTTCCAAACTCCAGCCAGGAATCACCTTTCACTACTCCAAATCCTCGGAGATCTCCACCTAAATCTGTCTTGGAGACCTCAGCATTTTCTACCTTAAACCTGAATTATCTTCTCTGCTCTCCTCAATGATGAGCTTCTTGAATTACAATAGTTATATTTTATGGACCATTGTCCCTTCATTAGTACCACACTGACAAGTAAGTAGATGGCCATTTGATAAACAAGGAAAGAATATCAGTGGCACCATGTACGTAACTTATTCTTCAGTGACAGAAAAGACTGACAAAGAAGGTTAAGTCATACGCTTGACTCATAGGTTTGATTTCACAGTCATTTTGCAGTAAAACAAAGTCATAATTATTACTTTTTTTTCAGAAAGTGAAAATATGTTTAGAAACATTTTAAAAATCTGCAAGTCCCCATGAGCAAATAATATCTTCATATCAAATCCATCGTAACAAATAAGATAAATTATATCATCATAAGGCAGCACTTTCTTTTGTGAGCCTGGTATTTACTAATTTATTTATTTTAGTTTTGCTTTGTTTTGATTTTAACTTTTGTACAGCAATGGGTAGGATGTCTAAAGGCCTACACTACTCTTCACTTACTCCTCTTGGAAGGTCTCAGAAAACAAAGTTTTGTATCCAAATTGATGTTTCACATCACAATCCTATTGCATTTTAAAATTTTTATTTTTTATGGAGAGTGGTTTTAGTCACATATCTTCAAATGAAATAGGATTAAGAAGAAAGGACTTTAGTTTGTATGTGTATAAAAAGAAAAGTATACAGAATGAACACGTCTGGGGTGTTACTCACCCATCACCAGCTACTTTAACATGATCATCTAAATATGCACTTAAATCAGCATCTTGTATGTTCTCTAAGCACTGCCAACACTGGTTCAGGCCAGCACTCTTGGCTATCCATCCCACAGCTATGCCCACACACATTTTCCTTGCTTATAGGGTACCCCTTCAGTTTGGGTAGTTGGGAATTCTGGGCAGGCAGGGACCTTCAGTGTATCAAGGAAGTCTTGACTGTTCTCTTATTAGATTCCCCTTTTCAGAGTTTGGTTTAGACACAGCCACGTGAAACAATTTTAGCCAATAGATATAAGGACATGCCTTTTGGAGGACTTTCAGGAAATTCATCTCCCCCTCACCAAAGGACACAAAAAATGGAGAGTGAATCCTCTTTTCCTTGCAATGGATATTTATGTTGGGAACTTGATGCATGAAACCGTGGCAGCCATCCAGAGCCAGCAAGGGACACTGCCAAAGCTGGGAATGGCAGAGTAGCAAGATAGAAACTAAATTCTTGACTTTTTTTTTTCTTTTCTTAGCTATTGAATTAACTACCCTCCTCTGGATCTGAATTAACTACCCTTCTCTGTTCTTTTCTCTGGATTTCTTGACCTTTGGTTATGTTAAAATTAAAAAAAAAGGATATATTCCTATCCTTAAGCCAATTTTAGTTGCAATTTCTGTTACTTGGAGCCAAAAGTATTCTAAATAATCTACATATTAGATTTCATTAAATCCTCACATCAGTGATATAAAGCAGGCATTTCTTTTCTTTCTTTTTTTTTAATAAAAAAGAAGCAAATAAAATAGTAAAAAATTTAAATGGCTGTACCAAAGTCACATGCCTGTAAATGGCACTGCTGGATCTGAAACCAGGTCTGATTCCAAATTTGGTGTTTCTTCCAATGAAACTCAAGGACACACATAAAAAGCCTACAAATCACACGATGTCCTCAACAATTCATAGGCCACCAGGTCATCTTGGGAACAGAGTTGCTGCGGGGGCAAGAGCTGCTTCTATCAAAGACTCAGATTGAGACTGAATCACTTAACATTTCCCAATTATTAGATGCATAGTCTTCATCTATAATTCCAAGCAAGAAAATTCAAGACAAACAGATGAACATATTAAGTGCCTCTTCTTACGCACAATTATTTGGCACTGTGTGAATACAACACAGACCAGATATTACCTGGTTCTTGAGGAATTCCTTCCCCTGATAATCTGAGTCATAAATATTGGAAACAGCTAAAGAAGTACACTTGGGATTACATCAGAAGTGGCATACATGACACCAATGATGGCACCGGTTGTTTCACTGGCATGGGACTAAAGAGTAGTGTGGATCCTGCAAAAAGATGTCAAATGTCACTTAGTAAACTGTTAATATAATTTTTTATTATAAAAAAAGGCAATTTTATGCATTCAACCTTGATAGGCCTGGGATGCCTAGAAAGCAGGGGAAAAAACGCACACATGCACACACACATGCACACCCACACACACGCACACACACACATATTTGAACTAGTGGGAGTGTGGGAGATGTAAACCAGCCACAGAAATCAGAGGAGGGGTGCTGAGGTAGGAGAACTTGTGCAGAAGGGAGAAGAGCACCCAGGATATTGCACATAAACCCATAGGATCAGGAAGAGTCACCCTAAAGAGGAGGTGCCTTGCCTGAGTTCTCAGTAGGAATCAGCTTTGCTATTAATTTCGTAAACCTCTGAGAATTGTATTTCTAAATGGATGCTCATACTTTCCCCTATTGTCACCCATGTCATGTGTCTGGACAGCCAGCTGTTTCATATTAATTAATGCACTTAGCAGAGTGCAGTAGCTACACAGAAGATCTGCAGTGCATGCCTCCATCATCACCCCATCCATCAAGGCAAGAATCATTATCTTTCAGTAATGAAGAGACAGAGGTTCCAACAGGTACCCAACATAGTCATTCAGTAGTAGAGCCTAGAAAAAATTAGGCAAGAAGTAAGAAGAAAACAATAGTGGGATCCCCATAGAATCAATGATCTAACTGTTCTTTGTAAAAATAACTCAACCACAAAGGGAAAAATAATTTCTTTGCACTGTGAGGCAAAAATCTCCTCTGACTACTGAGGATGCTCAAGGAGACCACCATTGCTGCCTGTCTGAACCACCCCAATGGTGCCCGTAAGCCTGCAGCTCCACTAAACTTCAAGGACCACGACAGAAGTGAAATTAGCCAGATGGAGTTTGGAGATGTCTTGTTCCTTCCTTGTCTCAAGGTGCCCATTAGACACCTTTAACAGTGCCATAAAGCTCTGTGCCCACGAACAAGCCACGTTAGCATGATCTTCCAGGAGCTGCTGTGTCAATTGGTGAGGGAGGGGGCACAAACAACTTGGAAATTGCAGCAGACTCTGCCAGCTCTTCCCCCATGTCGACTTCCTTTTCCAGAAGCCCAGCTTCACCCCACTTCTGGCTTCCCTGGTTATGAGTGTGGCCATCTGATTGAGTTTCTGCCCTATTTTGACCAAGACTATGAGATCTTTGTCTTTCAAATTTATTTTTATTAACAAGTAAAATTTGTAGATGTTTGTGGTATATAGCTTGATGCTTTGAGACATGTATACATTGTAGAATGGCTAAATCAAGCTAATTAGCAAATAAATACATTGCCTTACATACTTATAAAGAGTTCTTAATGCAAAAAAAAAATGCCAGTAAGTAGCCAAAGACCTATCAATGATATGGCCCTCCACTTCTAGAAAGACGACAAGTAGCTGAGAGTGTATGCAACGGTACTGAGATGAGGCCCTTTGACTCACAGAAATTAGTATGTTTGACCTAATATCAGAAAGCCTGGTCTCATGTTATGCCTTCTGTCAAGGGACAAAGCAAGAAGACAACACTGGCATCAGACTCAGCAAATTACCCTTTATCAATACGATAAGAAAGCACAGACATTGAACCAAAGAGTAGTAGGACCAGAAAAGGCTGGAGAAACTTTCTTCCTCAATAAGGAGATTGAGATAAAGAAACTTTGGCCAGAGAGGTTGAATGATCTTCCTGAGGTCACTCTCTGAGCTCTTGGTGAGAGAACGTGGAGTGAGGTCGGGGATGCTAACTCTGGGACCTGTGTTCTTTGGCTCTGACAGCATGGAGGGAAAATCAAACTTAACCTCAGAAATAGACCTGTACATATGCTTTCATTAGCTAAATTATGCTAAGGAGAAAGAGATGAGACTTAAAATTATTACCATCTTAAGTTTGCTAGGATGTATTTTATAAGACCAATTTCATTGAGCTTAAAAATTATTAAAGATATCTTTAAAACATTGTTCTAATTTCTCATATTAATCCATTGCTGTTATTAATAACAACCTAGGCCTCAAGTAATGAGGTAATACTTTCTTATTTAGAAAAGCTAACAGATTATTTATAATCATCATAATGGTAATACACTTTCAATTACAGAGGGAAAAAAAATCAAATCCCTTTTAATTTTATCTTTCTTAACCCTGAAGGATATTTCTTCCAGATTTCATCAGCTGATACAATTCAGATTTTTTTTTTTATAAGTCCTTTCTTTATTACTTAAAGGGAGCTGTAAATCAAATGTAGACCTCAGGAGGGTGGGACAGAGGGGGAGAAGGAGGGAGAGTTCATTTGCTTATTAGGTTCTCATAAAAAATGGAGAATAACAAGCAGATCTAAATCTCCCCGGCTGAAGCCTTGTATTAGTTGCTGCTGAAACATTAGAGACGTTTCCTAGAGACAAACTGCAATCACCCTGACGTGGGTCATCTCGCAGACACGCGTGCCGCTCCGGCTGATGAGATGTTATTACTAAAGGAAGAGATGGCTACAAATTAAAGCAAGCCCTGCTTAATCACATTAATCCAAAGCAAGTCAAAGGCTTCAATTTTCGAAATAATTTCGGGCTTAATGCCTTGGAGATGGGCAGCCCGCTCCATTGAGGCAGCAGCTGGTCCAATTTAAGCTGCATTGTGAGGCCGGAATTGTCAGGTCCTTACAGAAACAAGGAAGCCTGACAGTTTTCAGGACGAACCCAAACTGCTGAGACAAAGGAAATCGCAAGAAACTGAAAGGCCCTGAAACCATCACCAGCGGCCCCTGTTGGGCGATTAGCGGGCTCCCGGCGCCCGGCGTCCTGCGCTCACTGCGCCTGCGCGCCCGCCCGCAGCTGCCGCACCGAGCCCGAGCCCCACCCCCGGCCCGCGGCGGCTCGCCGCCTCCAAGGCCAGGGCCGCCGGCGCGGAGGGCACCCGCGCGCGCGCAGGGCCGCCCAGGCACAGGCCCGCTGCGGCCTCCAGCGAACACTGGCAAGTGCAGGGCGGCAGAAGGGACTTAGCCCCAAGTGCCAGACGACAGACAGGCTTTCAGCAGTGGGTTTTGACTCTCATGAGCAATTACCCTGATGATTATGCAATAAAGCTAAGGGGGGGGGGGGGGGGCAGAAAGGAAACAAAACAAGTTTCAGGTTGCGAACCAGAGCCCCAATTTCTAGTCCCAGATGCGCAGTGACGGCTGTGACTTGGGGCGATTCGCTTTCTCCCCTGGGCCCCACTCCTAAGAGTCAGCCGAGGTTCCAGCTCGGGGCTGCGGAACCTGGGAGCGAGAGGACCGTCTACACCTCCCGCACACCCGGGGCCTCCGCATCTCCCGCAGCCTGCACGTCACCCCACGTCGCCACCCCGTCCCGCAACCCCACACACCCCAGCGTCCCGCGTCCTCACACGTGTTCAACGACCGGGCACACCGCCGCCCAGACGCCAGAGTCAAAATGTCCCCCTTCCCGCTGTTCCCAGTACATGACTCATTTCACACTGAACAAGGAAGAGACCCTGCAGAGGAAATGCTTTTCACCATTTCATTTCTGTGTAGAACTTCAGTTCTTGAAAATTCTCATGTCAGAAAAGAACACATTCATTTCAAACAGTAAAATCATGCCACCAACCCGCATGAACTAAGACCACCAAGCCAGGGCATAAAGACCTGTATACCCAACACAGCTCTCTGCTTAGACAGTTGTAGGTCTTGTTCCTGAAACTTCAGAGGTGAGGATGGTCATATGCGGTTTCAATTACTTTCCTTACTTTTATTCCTCCTGTCATTTTGGCATATTATGAGAAAATTTTAGGAAAAGGATACCTGGACTATAGAAGACAGCAAACAAAAATTACTCTAATATTTAAGCTAAATAAAATAATGCATATGTAATATCTTTGATTAATTCTAATATTAATATTATAGTCATTGAAAGCCAATCCATAAATATAGGCTCAAATAATATGAATTTTAATTGAGTGAAATAACTTTACTGAGTCTTAGTGCAACATAAGAGGGTGACTGGATGGATGATGCAGAGACATAACATGGGTAGGTAGGCATTAAACGCACCTCCTTCAGTAACGGAGAAAAGTCCACAGCTTCTCCAGACTGGAATGGACCTTGGGGGTCAACAGCATATGCTCCTGGCCTGGGTAAGCTCCCACAATTCAAGAGACAGCCACTTTAGCTTCTGCTTCATCAGTCTCAGTGTCAGATGATGGAGACATCTGGAGATACGTATGCAGTTCCTCCTGGTTTGCCAAAATCAGCCTCCCTATCACTTTTCCTTGGCTTATTCCCTCTGAGTAACACATGCCTAACGATTTTCTCCCTCATGTGGCAGTTCTTCAAGTATCTGGAAACAGCTAACATGCTCCCCTCTCCCACTGCATGTACATGAGCCTTTGACCAGCACTTGGCATTTAACTCTAATAGCATGCTGGGAGGTTTCTGGACTTAATAGGTGTGCCAGTTAGTAATGCTCTGTGATAATGGAAGTAAGCCTTGGAGTAGTCTTTGCCAGATGGCTTTATGTTCATTAAGCTGTGTCAGTAGGAGGCACTGGAGGGACACAAGAAGAGGAAGGGCTTCCTGCTTCTGGTTCAAGGGGCTTTCTTCTCAGACTCCTGCAGAGTACAGCTCTCTCCAGGGCTGACCTCCTGTAAATGACTTCCCTATTAGGGTAACTGCTACCTCATCTACAAATAGGAAGCTACCAACTCCACCGGCCAGCTCCAGAATACTGCAAGTCCCCAGTTCTCTTTTATCAGATTCTGCTTCAAATATTTTGACTAGTTTTTTTTTTCCTGCAAACGAACCCTAATATACATAGTGTAGATGCTCCTCAACTTATGAGGAGTCTACATCCTGATGCACAAATAGTTAGGTTGCAAATATAAATAGCAATGCATTTATTATACTTTAATATTCCCAACATCACTTTTCTGCAACTCAACTTGCTACAGAGCATTAGTGGTTTTCCCTTGTAATTGTGTGGCTCACAACAGCTGTGGTTCACTGCCCCACTGCTGCCTAGCATCATGTGTAAGAGTACTGTGGCACATATCACTAGCCAAAGAAAAGATCAAACTTCAAATTTTTAACTACAGTTTCTACTGACTGTACACTTTCTACTGAAATATCACCTTCCCATCATCATAAAGTTTTAAAAATTGCATGTGGAGCAATTTGAAGCCTATATATTTATCTACTTTGGTTGAGACTATATTTACATGGTTACAATGATAAAAACTTTTCTATCAACTTATTGAAAAACTTTCATATACTTATGTAAGAAGAATAAGAAGAGATGAGATAGTGGGCGATTGGGAGGTAACATAAGAAACTTAAGTTTCTTCTAGAACTCATAAATAAATTCAGCAGAGTAGCAGGATATAAAATTAATACCCATAAATCAGTTATGTTCCCCATATATTAGTGATGATTCAATTGAAAGAGAAATTAGGAAAATTATCCCATCATTATAGCTCCCCCAAAATATTTGGGGATCAATCTAACAAAAGAGGTAAAAGATCTTTGTAATCAAAACTTCAGAACACTAAGGAAAGAAATTGAAGAAGACCTTAGATGGAAAGATGTACCATGTTCATGGATAGGCAGAATTAATATTACCAAAATGGCCATACTACCAAAAGTGCTATACAAATTTAATGCAATTCCTATTAAGGCTCTGATGATGCTCTTCATAGAAATAGAAAAAGCAGTCATGAAATTCATTTGGAAAAATATGTGGCCCAGAATCGCCAAAGCAATTCTCAGAAAAGTAAAGCAGGAGGCATCACAATACCAGACCTTAAATTACATGACAGAGATATAGTAACAAAAACAGCATGGTATTGGCACCAAAACAGACATGAAGACCAATAGTACAGAAGAGAAGACACAGAGAAAAACCTACATAAATATAGTTATCTCATATTAGACAAAGGTGTCATAAACATTCATTGAGGAAAAGACAGTCTCTTCAACAAATGGTGCTGGGAAAACTGTAAATTGATATGTAACCTCTATCTCTCACCCTGCCCAAAACTTAACTCAAAGTGGATCAAGGACCTAGGAATTAGACCAGAGACTAGAAAAGTAGGCCCAAATCTCCATCATGTCAGCTTCCTCAACACAAGAAGCAAAATCAAGAATTGATAAATGAGATGGTATCAAACTAAAAAGCTCTTCACAGCAAAGGAAACCAATCAAGAACATGAAGAGAAATCCTATAGAATGGGAGAAAATCTTTTCACCTGCACCTCAGGTAGAACATCAATCTCCAGGATATATAAATAACTCAAAAAACTTAATACCCCCCAAAAACCAAATAACCCAATCAATAAATGGGCAAAAGAACTGAAGAGACACTTCACAGAAGAAATACAATTGGTCAACAAATATATGAAAAAATGTCTAACAACTCTAGCAATTAGAAAAATACAAATTAAAACTACACTGAGCCAGGCATGGTAGTGCACTGCATGCCTGTAATCCCAGTAGCTCGGGAGGCTGAGACAAGAAAATCAAAAGCTCAAAGCCAAACTCTGTAAAAGTGAGGTGCTAAACAACTCAGTGAGACCCTGTCTCTAAATAAAATAGAAAATAGGGCTGGGGTTGTGGCTCAGTGGTCAAGTGCCCCTCTTCAATACCCAGTACAAAAAAACAAAAAAACAAAAAACAAAAAACAAAAAAACAAACAAACAAACAACAACAAAAAAAAACCTACATTGAGATTTCATCTCATTCCAGTCAGAATGTCAATTATCCAGAATACAAGTAACAATAAATGTTTGTGAGGATGTGGGGGAAAGGTACACTCATAGGTTTTGCTGGAGAAAATGCAAATTGGTGCAACTACTCTGGAAAGAAGTCTGGAAATTCCTCAGAACACTTGGAATGGAACCACCATTTGACTCAGTTATCCCACCCCTCCCCATATACCCAAAGGACTTAAAATCAGCATACTAGAGTGATGTGGCCCCATCAATGTTTATAACAGCTCAATTCACAATAGCTAAGTTATGGAACCAACATAGGTGCCCTTCAACAGATGAATGAATAAAGAAAATGTGGTATATATGTACAATAGAATATTACTACTCAGCCACAAAGAAGAATGAAATTATGGCATTTGCCAGGAAATGGATGGAACTAGAGACAATTATACTAAGTGAAATAAGCCAATCCAAGAAAACCAAATGTCAGATGTTCTCTCTGATATGCAGATGCTAACACCATCTAGGGAGGGGGTGGGGGGAGGGAGGAGTGGAGGGTCACCAGACTGGACAGGGGTGGGGGGCGGAAATGAAAAAGACAGTAGACTTGGACATAACTTTTCTATGTTCATATATGAATACATGACCAGTGTAACTCCATATCATGTACAACCACAAAAATGGGAAGTTATACTCCATGAATGTATTGTATATCAAAATATACTCTACTGTCATGCATAACTAAAAAAACAAATTAAAAAATTAAAAAAGAAAATTTCTATACCTGATGTTTACAATATTATTATCATA
>NW_026692473.1:0-13136 GCF_021218885.2 Marmota monax | reverse complement strand
GGTGGCAGGAAGATGGCGGCATAGGGAGTGCATCACCCCCGTGTACCGCGTCACTATGCGGGAGAATGACGAGTTAGAAGGGCTAAAAGCTATCTTGTTAGGAATTTCCAGCAAAATTGGGGTGCTCCAAAACTTAGAGGAAGGATTTCCATCGCACGAGGATCAGCTACGGGGGCTCAAACCCGAGAGATTTGTCTGCACGGAGGGTCATGCTGCTTATTCAGCAAATCGCCCCGCGGCTAGAGTCTGCGGCACGCGCTGGAAAACGAAGAGATAGCAACTCATTTCATTTCTTTTTATAAACAAGAAACTATATTAAAAAGAATCTCAGCTCTCCCTAGACATCTCTCTTGGACAATGTGAAATATTTTCCTCACTGCATTCAAGAGAAGAGAGGGGACATTTAAAATGCAGTGTGATGTGACTTCCTATGCCTTTCCTCCTTGCATCATGTGATTTCGCTCATAACACTGCTGGGTTTTTTGCAATTTCACATTAATATGAATGTGGTTAAGACACTTTTAGCTTAACTCTTTTAGCTTCTGTTTGCAAATTTAGGACCATATTGGTTACACAATAAGCTAAAAGGTTCCTCAGCTTATCAGATGCTTTCATTTTTCCTAGTTTTCTTGGCAAACTGTGTAGGCCTCTGAGTACCACCTCATCTTGCTTTCTGATGCACAATTCATAACAGGTTCACGCAAATCTTAGCTCACCCATTATCCCAGGTACATTTCTAGAAGTGAGTGGATACAAACAAGATAAATACATTTTAAAATTTGGGAGCAGATAAACTTATGTATCAATATTCTCAGATATGTTTTATACCATATATATATATATATATATATATATTTCCCAGATATGTGTGTGTGTGTGTGTGTGTGTGTGTGTGTGTATGAATACAAGTGACAATAAATGGGACTGCAAATTGATGCAACTACACTGGACCAATTGAAGATTCCTTTAAAAACTAGGAATGGAAACACCATTTGACCCAGTTATCCCACTCCTTAGTATATATCCACAGGATAAAATCAGTCTACTACAGTGACATAGCCACATCAATATTCACAGAAGCTCCATTCACAATAGCTAAGCTATGGAACCAACCTAGGTACCCATCAACAGATGAATGGATAAAGAAAATGTGTTATATATACACAATGGAATATTACTCAGCACAAAGAAGAATGACTTTATAACATTTGCTGGTAAATGAATGGATCTGGAGACTATCCAGATCTATAGTAACTATATATCAACTATACTAACTGAAATAAGCCAATCCCCAAAAAACCAGAGGTTGAATATTCTAACATGTGGATGCTAACACACAATGGGTAGGTGGGGGTGGGCCATGAAAGTTCAGTGGATTAGACAAAGGAGAATGAAAGGCAGGGAGAGGGGATAGGAATAGGAAAGACAGTGGAATGAATCTGACATAACTTTCCTTGTACGTATGTGAATATACCACAGTGAATCTCGGCATCATGTACATCCACAAGACTGGGATTAAAATGCAATATATTCTGTGTTTGTACAAATACATCAAATAGGTTCTAATGCCATGTATACCTAAAAACAAATGAATTTTTTTAAGAAGAGAGAAAGAAAAAAGAAAAACGAAATTCCTTTTCCTAGCATGTTAATGGAGTTGTGGTTGGATGTGAAGATTTTCTCAATCTGCCATATTTCACTTTTGGTTCAGCTCCTGTGACTATACCTTTATCAGAGATTTCCCCAGCAGACTTTCCCTTTCATCTCAACCCTCAGAACTAAGTCACACTCCCAATCTCAAACTGACTCAAACAAGGAGAACAGCACTGTCACACTGATTTGGGGGTGGTGTGAATGTTTGAGACCCACCACAGCAGTCCCTTCTGAGGTTTGGATGTGGTTGTCCTCCTAGGTCCATATGTTGGCATCCTCAGGGGGGCAGTATTGAGAAGGGGTGGATCCTATAAAAGGTGAGGCCAAGAGGGAGGCCTAAGGTCATTGGGAGAGTGACCTCAGAAGGACACTCTGAGCACAGAAAAACGCTGGGTTTTGTCTGTCTTTCTGTCTGATGATGAGATTTCTTCTTCACTATGTCACATCAAATCACAGGATGTTTAGGTGATAAGGGGAGAATGAGCTCTTCTCCTGGCAAAGGTCAACTTTCCATGTAAGGCTAGAAAACGTGGTTACAAACACAGCACACTCCAAGTCATGGCATCAGATCTCTTGACACAAGGTCATTAAGATATGAAAAATATAAAGATACTTCCACTCAGACTCCATCCCCAGGTTCAAAAGCAGCAGTGTCCTCCAGCTGTCATACAGACCTGCTTCTGTAGTGTCCTACCTTCAGTGTGACTGTCTAGTGGGTCATCCAATTCACTGCTGAAAACAAAGATGCTCTTCGGGATCCAATCATACAAAACAGAGACATAAACACAGGGTGGCTACAGAGTGGCTCTGACATTGCTCCTACCTCTGAGTCCATGCTGTGTGGACAGCATCTTCTTGCTCTGACTTCTGTTGCCAGGCTCTGACTGGGTTCTGTGCAATCGGAGGCCTTCCAACAAGACAGTGCAATCAGAACAAAGCTTCTTCCACTTGGAGTTTCAGGAATGTATGCCTCTAATTTGGAAGCTCTTCAGCGGAATCCACAGGATGTTCTAAAAGAAGATAGAGTAAGTGTCAGTACATGGGTCTGGTTGAAGATTTTCTCAGGAAGCAGTGTATGGACACAGGCTGGAGTGGTTGGAGGTGGCTGAAAAACAGCCAGAGATAGAGTTGCTGCTGGGACATGATCTATGGTGGACAAAGAAAGGTAAAGGCATGGATCAGTAGTGCATGAGAAGCAGAGCCTTGGCTTCTCCAGCTAAAGCCCTGCTAATCAACGTGGGATGGTGAATTTACCAATGGGTTAAAACATAATAAATGCACTGTACAATTTGATGGCAACATCTTACCACTCCTCCTGCCTTGTGGAGTCCTGTCAACTCGCCGCTGTTCTCTTTCAATGTTTCATGATCTTCCTTGTATCTCCATCTGCTTCTATTGTATAAACCGTCTCTCTATGAGAGCTTTAATATTCTTGAAATAGGTGCTGTGTCTTGTGCTCTCTTTGGCTGGATGGCCTGCATGCGACTCACTGCATTGCCTACAGACCCAAGGCCCCAGATGCAGGTGCAGATCCCGCCGGCAGGGCGCGTACTGTCCGCCCTGATCCTCCGCAGCGCCTGCTCCCGCTGAGAGAGCTTGAGGCAGTACCTGGCGGGATAACGGCGCCACTCAGGTCGCGCTCTAGTGGTGCCCGGACTGCCCCTGGCGTGGCGTCTGCGGGCCTGACCCTGCTGCCCTCAGCCCGTCGCAGGCAGGTGTGCAAAAGCGGACGCGCTGAGGCCGCCCTTTTCGCTGCCGGCTGCAGCACGAAGTTGGCCGCCGCACCCAGAACTTCGGTCGCCTCCAGCTTCCCGGGACGCGGCGCGGGCTCCAAGCCATCCCGAGGGCGGCAGGTGAGTTGCTTATTGGAGGCGCCATTCGGACCCACTGAGGGTGGGGATGGCGCGCGGCGACTGTGACCATCTGACAGTTGGTCCCTGCGGTGCCGGCTGTTGGGAGCCGGGTGCCGCGGCCCACCCAGGCCGGCCTACCGCCTGGGGGCGCCCTCAAGCTGGGTAGGGGCGGCGGTTGGGCGGTTGGGCTCGTGAGTGAGTGTGGCCCCACAGGTACACGGGCACGCGGGGGATGGGGCGGCAGGGGGAGTGGCCGGTGAGTGCGCATGGGCTTCCAGTTGGCGGTGGGGGGAGAATCCCTGGAGCTGTGACAGTTGTGCCTGGAGGCAGAAGCACCAGAGGATCAATAATAACCCCTGGTTTGGCTGCCTTCCAGTTGATTCAGGCCACCTGTTAGGTCCTTGCTTCCTGAAGCTTTCCCTAACAATGCCAGCTCACACCTAAAGCTCCTTTTTCCATCTCTTCATTTTGTACTTAGGCTAACTCTTTGTCACTCTGTGTTTTATGCTTCTAAGTTGGATTATTCGCTTTCTACAGATAGATTATGAATGTCTCCAATGAGGCCTTTAATATTTATTTTTCTCGAAACTCAGTTTTTATTTTTGACCTACCAGCAACCAAGAACTGAGCCTTTAACGTGTGCATTTTCTTCCTTAATTCAGCTTACAAAACAGTTATAGAACACCTACTGTGTGCATTCATTGTGCTTGGTGCTGTACTGGACACTTACCATGCCACTTGTGGTCTAGCAAACGTCCTTAGTGCCCTTAACAGTTGCAGTGGTCAAGCAGAGTCCTCAGGGAAACAAAGACACCAGCAGGGACTGAATCATGGTCTAGTAGAATCAGCAGTTGGCACTGTGGTGGGACAAGCTTTCATAGATGACATAGTCCCAAAGTTGTGGGCAAGAGTCCTATCAGGGATGCAGGAGTGGCAGCAACTGCCATAACCCATCCATACCAGGGATCCAGAGGGGTGACAACAGCTGGCTTGACTACCTGGCTGTGTGACAGGGTGATTGGTGACTGTCAGTCGAGCCTGTGGACCACTGTACCTGACTGTTGAACAGTTGGGAACATGTTGTGGCAGTGACCTAAACAGACACCCATCCCTCCCTTTCCCATCATTCCTGAGGAGCTGAGATTTATTTCAGGCCCTGTGGCCTCACCTCTCATCCTTATTCTACTTCCTCACTTTTGTCCTCTGAAGGGGAAGCATATAGGTCACTGCAGTAAAGGGTCCTGCATAGGTCACAGCCTGGTGGTGGTGGCAGTGATGTGGCAGGAAGCAAGGACACCAGGCTCCCATGCCCTGTGTGGCCCCTAGGAGAGCATGCCCCTGTTCTGATCCACAGTAGAAGGAGACAATGTGAGTGTCAAAGTCAGAATTATGTCTTTTCCAGTTTTTCCTCATTATCAAACACATTGTGTTTGGATATGCAATCACCAAGGAATTCAGCAAAACTCAAACCCAAACCATCAGTTGAAAAATGAAACAGTTTATCCAACCACATTCCATTAGTCACCTCTAGGTCCACTCCTGGCACCATTCTCTTTGCTCTCAGTCTGGGTTCCATGGAACCTTCTCATCATAGGACAAATCGTATTTGAATAAGTCCAGTATCAGGTGTTATAATTTCAAAATGAAGTGTCCACTAGAAGCTCACGTGTGAGACAATGAAAGAAAGTTTTGGTGTAAACAGATTGGGATGTAAGAACCTTAACATAAACAGTTCCTTAATCCACCAATATGGATAAACTGAGGGGTAACTCTAGACAGGTAGAAGTTGGTTAGAAGAAGTACGTGACTGAGGGCATGCCTTTGGGGCTTATACTTTGTGACTGGTGCTTGCTCTCTCTCCTACCCGGTGGCCATGTTCTGAACTGGATACTTCCACCACATACTTCTGCTATGATGTTATGCCTCATCTTGGGCCCAGAGTTATAGAGTCAGCTGTCTAAGGACTGACATAAGAAACTGTGAAACAAATAAACTTTTCCTCCTCCTTCTTGTCAGGTCTTTTGGTGATAATTTTTTAAAAAGCTGGTTAGATGAAATTGATACCAAGAGGCGAGTTCTTCTTGTGATGAGTCTGACTATATTGTTCAGGAACATCTGGCAATTTTTAGTATTTGAAATAAGACTTTTTTTTTAATCTTTAAAATTTTTATTATTTATAAAACCAAAAAGGAATGATAAAGACGCAGGAGAACAACATAAATTTACACATCATCCTTTTTGGCATCATCCTTTGTATAAAATAATACAAATATACCACTTTATTAATTTTTTTGTTGTACTGAGGACTGAATACAAGCACACTCTACCTCTGAGTTACATCTATATGTATAATATGAGATGAATTGCATTCTGCCATCATGTATGACAAATTAGAATAAATAAAGAATTTAATAAAAAAATTTTAAACCACGAAAATTAATTGTAATCTTGCCTTTGCCAAATGACTGATGTTGATTCATTATATCAATAAAATAAAATTCTTCAGAATGTACATTGAAAAAACATAATTTTAAAATTCATATGAAAATAAGAATCTTATAATTTATCAAGATACTACATGAATGAAGTGCTTGGCATGGTGGCACATGCCTGTAATCCTAGCTACTCAGGAAAAAGGATCGTGAGTTCAAGACCAGCCTTGGTAACTTAGTGAGGCCCTGTTTCAAAATTAAAAAAGGATTGAAGTAGGACTTTCCAAAATTTTAGAGATGCAAGATGGAAAAAACATTGAACATTGCCACTGGAACTTGTGCGGCTCTGGTGGAGGTCCAGAAGACCAGAATGGTGGTAGTATTGTACATAAAAAAAAAGGCTGTGCTCATGAGATTGTAGCAGAGGAGTACACCATTGGAATTGCAAATAGAGGCCATTCATGTTACATTATGGCATAGAAATTATCTATATTTTCAACAAGTTCTGTCACTGTGTGGCTGAATTTAGAGGTACTCATTACTCTGCTGAAGGAAATTTCAAGGCAGCCCAGCATTCAGCTGCTGTATGAATATGACTAGCAGCTTTTCTCCAGGTTTATTGTGATAATGAGGAATAGAAATGAGAGGGTAAATGGAATTTGAAAAGAAAAGTCAGAGTAAAATTGGGTCTCAGTAAGACATGGTTGTCAAAGCATTACAGTCACTATAGAGATGCTTAACAATTTATTCTGAGACAATAGGAGATATGGCTTGGGAACATCCCAGGAATTGGCAAGACCACCCTGGCCACTGCTTCACTGCTCTAGGACAAGGGCTTGAATTCCTCTGGATGTCTTTGTCTTGTAGATTTTGGATTTCTTTCTCTGGCTTATACTTTTGACAGTTGGGTGAATTACCCTGGTGAATATATCTTCAGGCAATGTCTATTTGGGGTCTCATAAGCTTCCTGTAGATGGATGTCCACATCTTTCCCAAGATGAGGAGAGTTTCTGCTATGACTTCAATGAATGGGCTTTCTATCTCCTCACCTTGATTTTCCTTACAATCAGATGTCCTGAAAGTGTGGACATCTTTGCATTTAATGGTGTCCAAAGAGCTCAGATTCTCCCCTGGTGTTTTCTATTTGGTTTCCCTTCTACTTTGTCTCAGGAGAGCTGCCTTCAAGGTCTGATATTTCTTTGTTTTGCTCCATATACTCTGTTGTTTGGGATTTCTAATGCCTTTGTGTATGTTGGTTCAGATCAACACTGCACATGCCCTTTATGCCAACAATTGTTTTTAGGATACATTGATGTGAAATTTGTTGAGCTTATTTGGCTGTATAATATGCAAGTTTTATATGTTAACATTTAAAATGTCTATGGAAGTAATCCCAGTTAGATAACAGGATTTTGACAAGCATAATACAAAGGCAGGTAGTAGTTTAATGGTCTAAATTGTTCAGCACTTAAGGAGTAAATTTACATTCCAATATCAGAATTTATGAGGCACCATTAGGGTTTCAGAGAGGGTTGATCTGGTCAGGGAAAACCAGAATTTGTGATAAGCCACTAAGGTTTCAGAGGAACAAGGGAAACCAGGCATGTGTGAGCTCAAGGCATGGGCAGGCATTCCAAGCAAGTTTACAAATCACAGTAATTTACAGGAAAACAGAAATTAACTTTTCATATCTTTGTGATGAAATGGCTCCCAATCTTAAGATGGAATTAGGCTGGGTTCATCAGCTGCATGATTTGATAGATACATGTAGCCATATGTTATAAGCCAATGTCCATGAGTAACTGAATTGCAGTCAGGGAGAGAATTTATTACAATTTAGCATCATTCATAATAGATCAGAGGGAGAAAATAGATACTTACAGAGTCAAACATAGAGGGACAATTGATTTTGAAGAATGGTACAAAGGAAATTCAGTGGAGGAAGAGGAGAGTTTTTGAGAAGTGTTTCTGTACACAGGTAGTATATGGTACGTACAGAACCCTTCTCAAAATATAGGAATTTTTCTCCTACTTGATAGGTCAAGAGTCCAAATTCAAACATACATCTATTAAATTTCTATGAGTCTAAATGTGGGACAAAGTCCTTTTGCTCTTGGGTGAGATGAAGATTACCTACAGACAGTATCATCCCAAGAACAAGAAAGGAGCAAAAATGACATCTGAGATGAAGAAGAGATATTTGGAAGATATCTCTGTAAGAATAAAAGTGCAGAACAGAGATTGATAGAAATGTTTGCAAATCATATAAAAACATGTGTTCTATGCCATTTGAAAAAAATCTAAGCCTAAATATTAGAAATTAAAATAAAGTCAAAAGCACTGGCAAAATGCTTTGAAAAGAGATATCATTAAGACAGTCATATACACAGGAAACAATCACATGAAAATTTACTTATCATAATCAACAGCTTTATAAAAACTTAGATCACAAGAGGATACAACTGCACAACAGTTGAAGACCTAAAACTTAAATGTCTGGCTACACAAAATATTGGTGAGAAAGTGTAGGGAGCCGAACTCTTCGGCACTTAGTGGCTTGTTACCATCCCTTCCAAGATTAGAAAGTCTAGCCACTTAAAATTTAAACCTGCTTCTAGCATATGGCATAGCCCTTCTCTTCCTTTGCCTATTCTTATAAGATCTTTCAAGAGACATTCATACTAGCTTTACTTTTAATAACTGTACTCTACAACATAGATATCTGGCAATGGTTGGGTTGTCCCATGGTACACTCACACAATGGACTACTATACAGTAAACCACAGGGATGGGTCACTGACATAAACAAAATCATGTCTTCCCCTCAAAATCATTATGGGGGTCTGGGTATAGCTCAGTGGTAGAGTGCTTGCCTAGCATGTGTGAGGCACTGGGTTTGATCCTCAGCATCATTAAAATAAATTAATAAAATAAAGGTACTGTGTCCCTCTACAAGTATAAAAACTAAAAAAAGAAAACATTTTTAAAAAATCATTGTTTTATGAAAGAAGCTAAACAGGCAACTTTGTATACTCATTTGCATACATTTATAAAATATATTGACACATCTGTAAGGATGGAGATCATAGCCACACCACCCTGGGGATGTACAGGTGTAGTATGGACAAGGGTGGAAGGCAGGACACAGGAAGGAGCATGAGGAATCATTTTTAGGCTTCACTTGACATAACTACACAATCATGGAATATAATTTGCTCAAATTCAGTTTGCAGTTTCTCTGCTTTTCCTATACTCCTTCTCTCCCATGAACCCTCACCTGTACTCTACTGATGTTTCTTTTATTAATCATTTTAGTACCTTGTGGATATCAACAAAAGTTAAATTCATATTCATATATACATACAGGAATTGGGTCAGATTCATTCCATCCTTCTTCCCTTTTCTCATTCCTCGTTCCTCCCCCTCAATCCCCATCCTCCATTCCACTGACATCTCTTCTAGTTTCATGGAATTCCCCCCCCCCAAAAAAAAAAAACATACTTTTTCTTCTATGTTTTTCTTACTCCAGTTCAGCTTCTGAATATCAGAGAAAGCATTTGATCTTTTGCTTTTTGGGTCAGGTTAATTTTATTTAGCAAGATGGTCTCCAGTTCCAACCATTGACTGCCAATGCCATAGTTCCATTCTTCTTTATGGCTGAGTAATAATCTATTTGTATGTATAATGTATGTATGTGTGAATATCTATCTATCTATCTATCTATATATATATATATACACACACACACACACACACACACACACACACACACACACACATCACATTTTCCTTATCAATTCCTGTGTTCACAGATACCTAGGTTGGCTCCAGAGCTAAATAATGTGAGTTGTCCTATAAATATTGTTGTGGCTGCACCCTGTAGTATGCTGATTTTAGCTCCTTTGGTTATACACCAAAGAGTGTAATCCCTGGATGATATGGTGAGTTCCTTCCATTTAATTTTAGGAACCTCTATACTGCCTTCTAGAAAAGTTGCACTAATTAGCAATCCTACAAACAATTTATGTATGTATTTCTTTTCCATATCTGGCAGGTGGGTCAAGCTGAGTGTCCACAAAGTTCTCCTCTGTGCTTCACACTGGTTTGCATTAGATCCATCCTGATTGAGAGTGGGCTGTGGAATGGGACCTCCATCCTGGTGTGGGTATGCTAAACCCAAAGTTCCCTCCACCCCTGGGAGCCCCAGTTCTCATGAACTCCACTGGGCCAGAAATTGTGCTAGCAAAGATTGAAGTTCTGTCCCTGGAGCTTGTCACCCTGCTGGCATGTCCCAGTTCAGACCTTGTGGCTATGCCTGTGTACATACCATCTGGGTTCTTGGGAAAGGCTGTCAGGTTGTGGAGTTGTGGGCAAAATGGTGTTCATGGTGATGTGATACCCACAGGTCCTGACTACACTGTGCTGCCACTCAGCTGTTGAGCTGTGAGAAAGCTTAAGTCCATAGCTGGGGCTGGGCTTCCTGGATTACCCAAAGAGAAAGAGTTGTGCATTAGGTTGCAGCCCTAGATGTGGGCTGATGGGTTGTTTCAGCACTGCTAGGATGCTGGAGAGTAGAGCTGGGTCCCTGCACAGGCTGTACACACCAACTTGTGGATAAAAGGAGGGAGGTGATATTGCCATGGGTAGGAGGTTCCCATAACCAGGGAGCAACCCGTAGTATGGGCTGAAGTTGTTCTTGACAACAAGAGAGGATTGGAAGATGACAGCCTTGGATAAAGGGGTGGTATCCATAGCACCATCACTGGTATACTTGCAGGTTGATGGTATAGAGTGTGTCATCTAGGAAGGAGGCCACTGCATGATCCATGACTGGGAATAAGATGATTAGAGGAGTGTTGTGAAGAGGGGCTCTCCCTGTTGCCCATGAGGGTTCTCAGATGTGGGCTGAGGAGTGGTTTATGGAACAAAGAGATGGTTCCATAGGAGTTGGAGCAGGAGACCCTAAAAAAAAAAAAGGCGGTCTAGTCCACACTGGTCCATTTTCCACCTCCCTGTAATACCTAGGAGTATGGACGTGGGGGAATGGGTAGGAGCTGCTCTTTGAGCCAGGGACAATTGTGACAATCACTGCCATAAAATAGGGAGTAGTGTCCATGGCAATGACCTCATACTACCCTCTGGACAGTTGGCTGCTGGATCGGGTGCTCAGATGCATTGGCTCTAGAGGTGGCAGATTCACTTTCCAGAGTTAGGGGCTGACCAATGCTAACATGTTTGCTGGTGAAAGGGATCAAAGGAGAACTGGGAAAGAAAGAGAGGAGGAGGAGGAAACTCCACACACTTGAGGGTTGGGGATTCCATTCTGCAGGAGGCAGGCTGAAGGGGAAAGGCTCCAGGATATGAGGTGTGGGGAGGAGGGAAATGGGGGGTGCAGCGGCTCTTGCCAAGTGAGTAGCGTGATGATACTTACCAGCAAGAATATCCACACTGGGACTGGGCCTCAAAGAAGGAAGAGGTTAGCAGGAGGAGGGAGAGGAAGACAACTAGGGAGGCCCACATCAACACTAATTGGTATGGGGGAAGGTAAAGGGACAGACAGGATCAGGGGCAATCAGCCTGATTTGCCAATACAGTGGTGGCAAGAATAGCTGGATATTATGGGATGTATCAGTGGGTGGAGTCATGGGTCTGCAGTCCTTGCAGGATCCACAGGTGGGGAGAAAGAATTCAGGGTCCTAGTGCTGGCCGCTGCAGTCTGTTTTACCCTCCAAGGCCTCCATGTCATCCTCCATGATACGGCTCTTCTTTGGAGACAGATCCTTCTTCTGCAGGGTGCCTAAGTCTTCCTCCATAAGAACCACAGTGTGCTTAGGAGGTGTGGCAGCTCACCTCAATGCCACTAAAGTGGTATCTACAGGGTCACTGGCATGTGGCTTTTTCTGTTACAGGGTCTCTGGCTAGCAGGTATGAGTGGAAGAGCACTCCTTAATGGGTTAGTTGAAGACTTCCCCCTGTACCCCATCTGGAGATTCCCAGGAGTTGGGAGAACTGGGCAGAATGTCTCAATGTCTTCATCCAACCCTTGCTTTACCCATTTTGTGGCAGCATGGAGCAGGCCAGGAGCACTGCTGCCTCTGCCTCAGGCTGCACCAGTCAGGCTGTCAGAGAAGTTCACTGGAGACACCTGGACCCTCTCTTGTACAGTCTTTGTTTCTTAGAGCCTAGGAGTAGGCTGCACACAGCGAGGTCTTCCTTGGTGTGCAGAGGCTTCAAGGGTGATACTCCCCCATTGCTAAGGGCATCCATTTCCAAAATGTCCTACATATCTCTTTGCTCTCCTCCTCCTCCTCTTCCTCCTCCTTTATTCTCCTCTGCCTCTTCCACATCCCTGTCCTGTGCCACCACAGCCACTTCCACTGCTGCTGCCATCAGATCCTCTGGTTGCTCTTGAGCCCTCACCTCTGTTTGCTTTTCCAAGGAAGAGAGGTATGTGACTAGGTGTCCTGGGCTCCAGATCTCCGTGGACCTGCTTTGGTAGTGAAGGCAGTACAATTGATCTGGTCTCGGAAGGAGGATCCTGGGATTCTGGAGGGTCGCAATGTTCCAAAGTTACCAGAGGACAGTGCCTGCTTTTCCCTGTGGTCCCTCCAGGAGGGCGGCAGGAGGATCCACAGAGAGCAGAGCGCCACCTGCAGGAGAGGGCCTCTGTAGCAGCCAGCCCAGCAAGGCACAGCCAAGCAAGGCACAAAGGACAGCTTTCTTGGTGGAAGTGTCTGCAGGCAGAGCTGATGGCAGATGCTGGGGCTGCAGGGTGATCCCGCCCAGGAGTTGGAGGCTGGCAGGTCAGGCCACTGGGCAGGCAATAGGCAGTGAGGGCCGGCTGGTCGGCGACCTCGCTTGCTGAGATGACTGTCCATTCAGAGCAAGTGGTGGAGGCCAATCCTGAGAGGAGAGACCAAGGGAGCTGGGCTAGCACACCGCCAACTTCTGTTGTCCAAACACACACTGTTGAGTCCAGTTTCTGTGACAGATGTCTGGAAGAGGTGACCTGGAAAGGGCGTGCAGGGATCTCTCGGGGAAGAACGGTTGGTGAAAGGGCAAAGGGCAAGGCCCACTGTCCACTGCTGGGCTGCACTTCGCAGCTCCTGGGGACCCCCCACTTTCCTCACAGATGTGTGACCTGCTGACTGTGGGCCTGCAGCCTGATCCCACATTTTGTTCTAGGCCCACAGATGTA
>NW_026692472.1:0-32459 GCF_021218885.2 Marmota monax | reverse complement strand
AAACAAAATAAAGGTACTGTTTTTATATATATATATATATATATATATATATATATATATATATATATATCTCCAGGGAATACCAAAACAACATATTAGAAAGTACTTATATAACGCAAAAGAGGTATAATGGAGGAATAGAGGAACAAAGACCCAAGATATATAGAAAATAAATAGCAAAATACCAGAAATAAATCCTGTGATATCAGTAATTTAATTAAAGGTATATGAATTGCATACTCCAATATAAAGGGAGCAATTGATGAGATATATTTTAAAAACATGATCCAGTTACATGCTATGTATGAGATTCACACTTTAGATTCCAATACAAATAGGTTAAAAGTACAATGATGGAGAATGATACCATTCAAATAGCAATAGAGAACTGGAGTGACTATATGAATACAAAATAGATTTAAGACAAAACTTGTTCTATAAATAAAGAGGAATATTTTGTAATGATAAAAGGTCAACCTACCAAGAGGATATAACAATTATAAACATAAACACATCTACCACAGAGTCCCAAAATACATGAATCAAAACCTGACAGAATTAAAGGGGTAAATGGGTAGTGATAATTCAAGACTTTCCATAACTTAATTCTCATAACAAATAGAACAGATATTCAACATGGAAATAGAAGACTTCAGCAATGTTATAAATCAACTAGACCTAATGGACATCTATAGAATGTTTCTCAACAATAGCAGAATACAGACTCTTTTCAAGTGCACAGTGTTAGATTATGTTAGGCCATAAATCAAGTCTTAATAAATTTAAAATTATTATAATAAAGCAAAGTATGTTCTACAACTATAATGGAATAAAATTAAAAACCAATTAACAAATAAACACACTATATCACTCCTTGGTATTTATCCTGAAGAATTAAAGTCTTCTTACTACAGCAATACATGCATACCTATGTTTTATAGCAGTAGAATTCACAATAGGTGAACTATCGAACCAGCCTAAGTATCCCTCAATGGTTGAATGTATGAAGAAAATGTGTTGTATATACACAATGAAGTTTTATTCAGCCATAAAAAAAATGAAATTATGGCATTTGCGGCCAAAAGGATGGACCTTGTGAACATTATGTTAAGCGAATTGAGACTAACTCAGAGGGTCAATGATTGTATTTTTCTCATATGTGGAAGCTAAAGAGGAAAAGGAAAAGTGGGAGGATTTCACAAAAATTGAAGGGAGATCAGTGGAGGAAAGGAACAAAGAACTGGGAGAGCAAAAGAGGAGGAGAGTGCTGGGGAGAGATATCGGCCACATTATAATGTTATATTGTGTGCATGTACAAATATGCAACAACAAATCCCATGAACATTTACAACTATAATGCATAATAAAAATGTGAAAAAAATGTCATTAACAGAAAGAAATTTGATGACATCACAAACATATGGAAATTAAACAACACAATCCTAAATAGCCAATGAGTCAAAGAAATCACAAGGGAAATTAGAACATGCATTGTGATAAGTGGAAACAAAATTACACCACACCAAAACTTATGGAGTGCAGCTAATACAGTACTTAAAGAAAAATTTATAACTGAAATGCCTATATTAAAAAAATGAAAGATCTCAAAATCAATAAAAGATCTCAAATCAATAACTTTCAAACTTAAGAAACTAGAAAAAGGAGAACAAGATAAACACAAAGCAGAAAAGCAGACAGAAAGAAATAATAAATACTGGGACATAAATAAATGAAATAGAAAGTTAAATTTGTAGATAACATCAAAGCAACAAAAAAAATGGCACTTTGAAAAGATCAAGAAAATTACCTAACTTTTAGGCAGACTAAGCAAGAAAAAAAGAGAGACCTCAAATTAGCAAAATGAGGAATGAACAGAATACATTACTAGCAGCCTTATAGAAATGAATGCAATTATATGGATATCTATCAAAGAGCTGCATGCTAACAAGTGAGAAAACCTAGATGGCAAATTGGACAAACTTCTACAAAGACTGAAAGTAACTCAACAAATCCTATGAAAGCCACAAAACATAACTACTACAACAAATAGACTAGTTTAGTGAGGTTGTAGGATACAAGATAAATATTATTATTTTTCTCTATACATTTGCTATAACAATCCAAAAATGAGATTAACAGAACTGAAAGGGTAAAGTTTCTAAGCTGCAAAGCCTGAGTTAAAATGTAAAGGGTCAGGCATTGTAAACCTGCTCCAAACTGCAAAGCATGGGTTAAATTCCCGAGGCAGTTAAGACAATGTCCTACTGGCCATTTAGTTGATTCATGGCCTAAGATCCTGTGCAGTCCAGCACATACACACCTCAGGGCCTAAACCAATCAGTTTAAATGTAACCCCCACCTTAAGAATGACCTATCACTCCAGCCAGCCCTGTTCCCGCCAATGTATGTACTAATCAAGTCTAAGAATTGTTGTTTAACTTTCCCGCGGTGTATGGTGATTTGTTAAAGGAGACTGTGATGTATGTAAAGTCCCTTCCCTCCCCAAAAAAGTGTACTTAAGCATTGTTCAACCCCGGCTCTGGGCTCTGGGCTGTTTTCCCTTCCTGAGTGAGCCTAGAGCCTCAGCACGCTGAATTGGATCCTCAATAAAAATCCCCGTCTGCTTATTGCATGAAGCCAGTCTCTTGTGGTCTCTTCCTCCGACGTTTCACCGGTCCCTTATAGAACAATTCCAATAGCCAGCTGAGGTAGCAAGTGCTTCTATTCCCAACAATTTTGGAGGCCAAGGAAAGAGGATGACTTGAGACCAAGAATTTGATCAAGGCAGCCTGGGCAACACAGAGAGACTGCATAGGTGGGGAGGGAGATGAGAGGGGAGGGAGAGAGGAAGAAAAGAAGGAGGAGAGAAAGAGAAAGAGAGGGGACAGGAGGGAGGAAGGAAGGGAAGGATGAGGAAAGCAGGTCTGAAGCCAGTTCTATTTACAATAACATAAAAAAAAAACTTCAGAATAAAAAGACGGAATACTACAAAATTCAAATGGAATTAAACAGGACCTAAATAAGTGGAAAGACATGCCATTATTTTGTATGGGAAGACAATATTATTAAGATGGCAGTATTCATCAAATTGATCTACAGATCAATCTCTGTTGTTTTTGCTTTTTTGTTTTTAGAAATTGACCAGATGATTTAAATGTGTAAATGGAATTACAAAAAATGAGACTAAACAAAATGATTTTTTAAAAACAAGTTTGTTCTGGGCTGGGGTTGTGGCTCAGTGGTAGAGTGCTCACCTAGCACGTGCAAGGCCCTGAGTTCAATCCTCAGCACCCACATAAAAATAAATAAGCAAAATAAAGGGATTGTGTCCAACTACAACTAAAAAATAAATACAAATAAAAACAAGTTGTTCTTTGGCAATTCCTGACTTCAAAACATACACAAATCAAGACTATATAATATTGGTACAATTATAGACATAGAATAGAATTGAGAACCTAGAAATAAACTCATACATGTAAAACATGATTGGAAACAAGGGAAACTAGACCACTCAATGAGAAATGAATAGTCTTTTTAACAAATTGTCCTGACACAAATGGGCACCCACATGTGAAAGACTGAATTTGGATTTCAATCTCATACTACAAACAAAAATTAACTCAAAGTTGATCAAAGATCAAAATATAGAAGACAACAGAGATGTAAAATATCTTGACCCTGGATGAGACAATGGTTTATTAGATATGACACCAAAAGATTTTTTGTAGCTTTATGGTATTATAAATAATACTGCCGGGAATGAACAGTCATACACAGATTTTTGTGTGGACAAAAGAAAAGAAAAAGATAAATTACAGTTCTTCCAAGTAGAGTCTTCTATGCTTCAAAGGATGCTATCAAGAAAATAAAGACAACATAGAGGATATTGAGAGCCACAGCCCAGTCAGAAAGATGCCTGGCATTTGCCAGAGGGAATGGTTGAAAGGTGATGCCAGCAAACCATTGAGATGATGATTTGAGTTAAGCTGTATGTAATTGCTGTGATGCTGGATTGGTCTTATTGTATATTTGACCTTTACTGTCGGGCAATGGGGCTGCTCTTTCTGCCTCGAGCACCCACTACTTTTTCTATTCAATATAGAAGTAGAAGTCTTAACCTGAGAAATTAGGCAAGAACAAGAAACAAGGTGTATTTCCCAAATTGAAAAGTAAGAAGTGAAATTGTTCCTATCTGTAAGTTATATGATTTTATCTATGGAAAACACAAAGACTTCACAAAAAAGTGCTAGAATTAATTTAAAAATTCAGTAAAATTGTGAGGTACAAACTTAACTTATAAGAATCTGTTGTGTTTCTATACACTAACAAAAACAACTATCCAGGGCTGGGGATGTGGCTCAAGTGGTAGCATGCTCGCCTGGCATGAGTGAGGCACTTGGTTTGATCCTCAGAACCACATAAAAAATTTAAAAAAAGATGTTGTCTACCTAAAACTAAAAAAAAAAAATTTAAAAAATGCAACTATCCAAAAAAAGAAAGAATCCAATATCATTTATAATAGGATCAAAATAATAAAATATTTAGGAATAAATTTAGCCAAGGAAGTGAAAGAGGTGGACACAGAAAACTACCAAACATTCATGAAAGAAATGGAAGAAGACACAAATAATTGAAAATATGAATTGGAAGGTTTAACATTGATAAAATACCCACATTAGGGGCTGGGGTTGTGGCTCAGTGGTATAGAGCTCACCTTGCATGTGTGAGACACTGGGTTCGGTACTCAGCACCACACAACAATAAATAAACAAAATAAAGGTATTATATACAACTAAAAAAAATTTAAAAATACCCATATTACCCAAAGCAATCTATAAATTCAATACAATCTCTTTGAAAATTCTAGAGGCGTTTTACACAGAAATAGAAAAGACTATCTTAAAATTCATATGGAACCACCAAAGATCCTGAGTATCTAAAACAATCAAAGAAAGAAGTACAAACCAGGAGGCAAAACACTTCCTGATTGCAAATTTTATCACAAATATCCTGGTAACAAAAACAGCATGGTATTGGCATAAAAAAAGACACACAGAGCAATGAAACAGAATAAAAATCCCAGAAATAACTCACATATACACAGTCGACTAATATTCACCAAAGTTACCAAGAATACATGATAGGCAATGGGTAGCCACTTCAATATATGATGTTGGTAATACTGGATATCCACATATGAAAGGAAAAAATTGAACCATTTAAAAATTTTATTTATATTCATTTATTTACTTCCTTAGGATGATTTTATCAAAATTCCAAAATATGACAAGTGTTGTCAAGGAAACAGGAACATTTGTACATTGTTGGTGGAAATGTAAATTGTGTAAATTGGTACAGCCTTTATGGAAACCAACTTGGAGGTTCCCTCCAAATTAAAATGGGACTACCATATGATCATTAATTTCACTCTAGGATATATAATCTAAAGGAAATAAAATCATTATCTTGAAGAGATTTTGCACTCTTGTGTTCATTACAGCATTGTTTACAATAGCAAAGATATAGAAATACCCTAAATGCCTATTGATGGATAAATAAATAAAAATTTTGTGTGTATACATGTATACAATGGATATTGTTTCACTTTAAAAAAGAAGGTAGTCCTGCCATTGTGACCACATGGGTTAATTTTAAGGATATTATTCTAATTGATATAAGCCAAACATAAAATAAAAATATTGTATTTATTATACATATTTGGACTCTGACGAAGTCAAATGTATAAAAACAGAGTAGAACAAAGATTACCAGAAGCTGAAGGGTGGGGGAAATGAGGAGATGTTGATCATAAGTTAAAAGATGAATGAATTCTGGAGATCACTGTATAATGTAGTGACTACAGTTACTAATACTGTATTGTAAAATATTTGAAATTTGCCAAGAAAATTGATCTTAAGTGCCTCACAAGGCAACTTTTTGAGGTGGTTTTTATGTTATTAGTTTTATTTCGGTGATCATCTCACAATTATACATATAGCAAATCATTATGTTGCACAAAATAAATATATATGATTTTTGTTGGTCAATCAGACCTCTTGTAAACTGAGGGGAGAAAAACAAAACAATTTTCTGTGCATACACATCAAAAAGGATCAAAGAGTCAATACACTTAACTAAGCAGTTTCTAGGTTTATTATTTGAAATATGTAGAACATTCCTGAACTAAATTCAAGAAGACCTAGAAAAAAGGAAAAACACACCATGTTCATGAATTGGAATACTTAATATTAGTAATATTGCAACATTCTCTAAAGCAATCTATATGTTTAAGGGAATAGCTATCAAAATCTCAATACACCTTGTTCAAGAAATGAAAAAACTGACCAAATCATATAAAAGTACCATTGATTACAAATAGCCAATATAATTTTGAAAAATAAAATGTTAAAGAACCCATTCTTAGGCTCCAGTATTCAAAATGATGTAGTGTTCACATAGAGACATAGGTTAGTGGGATAGAATTAATAATCCAGAATTGAATATATTGAAGGCCAATTGACTTTTTTTAAGAGTGCCAAGACCAGAGTGCCATTTTACCATCTGGTTAAAACTATGTTTTCAATAAATGATGCAGAAATTGTGTATCCATATGCCAAAGAATGAAGTTGAACCCTTAACTTGCACCATGTATAAAAATTAACTCAAAATTCAGGAGATTAAAATTTAAGAGGTAAAACTATACAAAAATTTAGAAGAAAACATAAAGATAAATCTTCATGACCTTACTTTGGCAAGGAATTCTCAATTACGATACCAAACATAAGTGACAAAAGAAACAATGGATAAATTGAGTCTCATAAATATCAAAAACCTGTGTATATGAAAGGACAGTCTCAAGAGAGTGAAAAGACAAATCACAGAATGGGAGAAAATATTAGCAAAGTACAAAGGGTCAAATATTCAGAATATATAAATAACTCAATATGTAATGGTTAGTCTTATGTGTCAAATTGGCTAGGCTATAGTATACATTTGTTTAATCAAATCCTACTATTGGTGCTGATTCTAAAGATATTTTGGAGATATGGTTAGGATTTGCAATTATGCAACTTTAAGTAAAAGATTTTTTTTTTTTTTAATTAAGGAGTATTTCAGAATTTTTTCTTCTCCTCTCACCCTGCTGGATATATGAAGGATGTCTCTCCAATATTCATTGTGAGAATGTGGTACATCTCCAGGAGATAAAATCACAAAAATGCACTCCCCACCCCCATGGCTAGGATCCAGTGGAGTTTTAAAAAATGATTTCTCAGACTTCCACACTGAATCTTCAGCAACTTTTCAATTACAATTCAGGTTTTGCGAACCAGGCACTGATTCTGGCCAAGTTTCTACCTGTAGATTTCTATTTCAGTAAGTTTTGATTATTGATATTTTCCTATTAGTCTCTTCAACTTGGGGAAATGATTTTCCCTGTGACCTTCTGTTACATATTTAAGAACAGTTGCTTATTTATCAGTTTTTTCCAGCTTTGTACTTATTGTTGGATGGGAATAGTGACTTCTAGGATTCTTACATACAATACTTTGCTTTTATACTAGAAGTCTGCTCTTATTTTTATTATTACTTTCCTTCTGCTGGCTTTGGGTTGATTTTACTATTTAGTTTTCTAATTTATTATTATTTTTTTGATATTTGCCTCTTTTCTAATAAATGCTTTGAGTGCTATTAATTTCCTTCCCAGCACTGCTTTAGCTGCAATACACAGATTTTTACATGTTGTACACATTTCCAGTTTCATTCAATTCTATCACCATGTGCCATTGTCAACACCTCACCACTTCAAAGAGAAGTGTAGAGACCTTATTTCCTTTTTAAGTCTCTCTACATACCCTGCTTTTCCAATATATACCCTATTCCTACATTGAGAGCCACATTTAGATATTGTTATAATATTTGCTTCAACTGTCAAACATACTTTAGAAAATTCGAGAAGGGAAGGAAAGGCCACTGTTTATGCCCATGTTTTTATCTTATTTCTTGTTTCCTGATATTTTAATATTCCTTCTTTTGCCACTTTAGTTTCATCTCAAGGACCTCCTTTAGCTATTCCTTTAGAGTAGGCCTATTAGTATCAAATTCTCTTCATTTTCCTTCATCTGAAATGTCTTGCTTTTATCCTTCATTTCTGCAGGATAGTTTTGCTGGTCAACAGTTCTTTTCTTTTAACTCTTGAAAATCTCATATCAATTTCTTTTCACATCCATTGTTCCTAATGATAAATGGGCTATACTTGGAGTTCTCCCCCTGCCAAGTAAATTGTCATTTGTCTCTTATTGATTTGAATTTCTTCTATCTTTATTTTTAAGTTTGATTAGATGTGCCTTGGTGTAAATTTCTCATTTATCCTGTTTGGAGTGTGCTCAGCATGTTAGATCTGCACGTTTGTGTCTTTTGCTGGATTTTGAGAATTTCAGGTGATTATTTCTTTGAGTAAATTTTTAGCTCACACTACATTCTCTTCTCCTTTCATGACATGAACTCTAATGATATGGTGATGTCCTTGATCATCTCTTCATTTTTAAAGTGTATTTTGCCTGTGTTGCTAAAATGGGCAATATTCATTCCTCTGTCATCAAGCTCATTGATTCTTTCCTCTGTTACCTTCATTCTTTCTAAATTTATCCATTGAGTTTTTCATTTCATTCACTGTATTTTTCCATTAAAATAATTTCCATTTTGTTTTTCTATATATATTCTATTTCTTTACTAATAATTTATGGGCTTTTAATTTTTTTCAACCATATTTTCTTGTAATTCTTTGTTGAATATTTTTTTACTATGGCTGCTTTTAATCAGATAATTAAATATCTGTGATAACTTGGTTTTGGAATATATTGACTTTCTTTTCTCATTCAAGTTGAAGTTTTCATTGTTGAAACCTGGATACTTAGTGAATAACCTCATGAGATTCTTATTTAAGTCTTCTCTTTTAGCAGGAATTCTCTATCACTATGCTAACAGGGAAAGGAAGATATCTCTTCTTTATTGCTATTTATATAATAAAAATCCAGATTCTCAACTCTGCCTTTGAAGCCCAAAGATTGGAGAATGCCTCTTTACTATAGGTAGATCTAGGAGTTCAGGATTCTTATAAGACTTCCACACACAGTGGGAGCAGGGAAGACCTTATTACCACTAAAAAGGGATAAAAGTCTTTTAACTTTCTCTGATATTATCCCAGTGGCCATGGAGTGACAAGCAAGAGGATAGACTGAGGCACCATATTACAGCCTGGTGAGGGCAGAAGTCATTCAGCCCATTTGCTGTGGATACAGGGTGGAGCCACTTTTTTATTTTGTGGTGTTAAAATGGGGTGGATTGATGGTGTCTAATTGTTTTTTGCCTTGCTATGCATCTCTTTTCTGACTTTTTGGTTACAGAAAGCAGAATTTTGTTGGAGTTGAACTTCTTTTTTTGGCATTCAGTTTGGTTTGTTTTTTGTCTGTTCCCATTGGTATTTCTGATTTCTGCCTTCTATAACACTCAATGGGCCCTGAGTTCTTTAGCTGGTCTGCCTTCTCTCCACCTTTCAGTGTGATATAGATATAAATAAGAAGATCATCCAAAGTTTTGAGCTGTATCTATCAGGAGGAAGAGAATTGTATCTCCTCTTTCTTATCTTGAACCAGAAATTCCTGTTACCTTTTTCTTATACTTGAGAATCATCTCTAATCGACTTTTACAAAATGAAAACTACAGGAAATAATTCACAATTCTTGACTTTTTAATTTTAGTGAATGACAAAGAGCTCATAATACTCAATTTGTCTTCACAATGAACTTCACAGTAAAAAGATTGGATGCTAGCACTCACAAAAGAGGAGGCTGAGTTGGTAATTTTATTTCAGTACATGCAGAAGTCAGTTCCTCTCCTGCCTTCTAAAGCTTGTTCCAGAAGAATCCATGCCTACCCCATTTCTGGCTGAAATCTTAGGCTGTGCCCAGAGAGCCTTTGTACCTGGTATCCTGTGTCCTGTGAGTGTGGGTATAGAGAATAGAGTAGGAGATAGAGGCCCAGGGCTTCCTTCCCAGCCTGGTCTCCAGGGCAACTGCCGGGGGCCACCTACCCCTAGCAGCTTTGGCCCTTGGCTTTATCCCTCTTGTCCTTCTGCAGTCTATTTTTCTATTCTCAGTGCCTTCCCTGCAGACACTCCTCCCCCATAGTAACTGGCTCCCTAATGGTTCAGGGAAGCACATTCCACACTCCTTCTTGGGGCTGAGGCCAAGGAAGTGGTGGCAGCTATTCAAGAATGCAGGTTGTGTCTGTGTGTATGTGAAGGGGAGGCTGCCTGCCTGCCTGGCCTGGAGCTGGGGATTGGGAGATCCCCAAAGGGCCACAGTTGTTAGGGATGTTGGGAAGGCTGGGAGCTGAGGCCAAAGAGAGGTAAGCAGCATGTGTTCACTGATCCTTAAAGGCTTTGGTCTGGGGTGGTAGCACTGTAGTCCTGGGATCACTGAGGCTACAGTGGGCCCTCTTTGGGGAATGCTTGCCAAACGATTTGGGGGCCCAAGGGTACCATTGGGCCTGGTCAACTAGGCCCCTTGGGCCTCTCTTATACTACAGCCTCTGTTTTTCCACTTCCAAAGGGGGGGCAATATTATAGGCCCCTTCCTGTTCTGATTTCATATCATGAAACAAGCCTCCTTCTTTAGAGGCTCTTTCTATCTTATGCTGGCACATTCCCAAATCCTAACTGGTCTGATGGCCTTTTGACTGGATAGATAAACTTTACTATGACTGTACTGAAAAGCTAGCCATCTTTGGGTTTTCAATGTATAGGTTGAAATCTGCTGCAGAAAATAAACTTAATTAAAAACCCCTAACACTCCATCACACATTTTTGCATGCCTTGAATTTTGGACCTGCCCACAGATCACTTGAAGGTCCCATAGACCAACACTATTTCCTGGACCACACCTGGAGAACCACCATCTCAAAGGAGGCCTGTGAATGGGGCTTAGAGACTAAGGTGTGGCCTGGTGAGTTTGAGGAGGGAGGTTTTCTGAAACATGGACTTTTTTCAGGGTGGAAAGAAGCAGAGTTCTGGGGAGGGGTGGCAATAGCCATCAAGCTAACTTGGAAATAGCCATCAAGCCTACTGGGAAATGGGATTGGTAGCCCCACATGAAGGTCATACACTGGATGGGATAAGGTAGCAGCAGCAATGAAGACCCAGATTAGCCTGCTCAAGGGATGATTTCAGAAGAAGGGGACTTCCGGTGGAGAGCAGAGCCCCACAGGGAGTGGCCTATGGGACAGATACCAAGTGATCAGAACTCTATGGGGATCCCAGGCATTCCACACTCTTTGAGGAAAGCTTGTGCCACCTGGAAGAATACAATTTATTCATCCTCCAAAAGTTCACCCAACATCCATTACATGCTACTCTCCGTGGTAGATGCCAGGGATATCATTATGAGCTAGACAGACCCACCCGCAAGACACTCCCAATCTAATGGGAAAGATAAGACAATGATTTCAAAACAGTTGGATTAGAGGGTTGTGGGAGTTCATAGAGGGGCCAACACAGATGTGGGGTCCCATAGAAGGTGAAGTCTAAACTGAGAACTAAAAGTGAGGTAGCATTATCCAGTGGAAAAAGGTCAGAAAGGGGCAGTGTTCTCAACAGAGGCTTGGCATGGGCAAGGTCTGGAGGTTATAGAATGCCATTGCTCATGCTCTGACATTATTGGCCTGACAGGTTTTGTTATGCTCCTTTCCAGGCTTCTGGGTCACTTCATGCCATGGATGTCAGGGATCCTGATTGAAACTTACCCCACAGTAGGGTGAGGCAGAGCTGGGTCCAGAGATTACTGGGGGCTGCTGGTAAAGTCTCAAAGAAAGCAGGGCCAAAGCATCTGAGAATCAAGTCCAATGTCTCTTGCCTGAGGCAGGATGTGGGCAAAGGAGTGGACATGCCTGCCCTGGTGCTGCACAGTGTGCAGGGACTGCATCCACCACCATTGTCTGGGAGGCTCCAAGTGGTCCTGGGAGCTATGCCTAAAGCAAGACTGGCTATCTCTGGGCATAAGGGGCAACTGCGTTGAGAAGTCATGACCTGATTAAGGTTTCTTTATGATTAGGAGTAGGCCAGGCCTTGACTCTTCAGTCTCTCCCTGGAAGCCCTAGTTTGTGAACTCAAGAAGTTGATGGGTTGCAAATGGACATGTTGGGATAATGAGGATATGAGGAAGGGCATTTTGGCTTCCTCCAGAAGTTGTGAAGATGCATCTCCATCCCCCTCATAGAACATGTCAGAGGGGCAGCCCAGAGAGCACAAGCAGCTTAGCCACAGTCAAGTAGCAGAAGCAGAGTGGGTCTGGCACCAGCATACTCTGGTTGAGAGGCCAGCTCTGCTCTGCAGATGAGAAGCCATAATGGACCCAGTTTGGGCAGCAGCCTGGAAGGCAGATAATTTACGTTCAATTCCTGACTTGGCCATCCCATTGTTGTTTGACCTTGAACCTGTTTCCTGTTCTGCAAAATGGGGATAATAAACAAAGCTTAGATCCTAGGCCTGGGAAATTCAAAGAAGCCAAAGACATGAACTAGGTCAGGGGTGACAGAGGCTGAGGGAGGAGCTGGAAAGGTCCTTAGGGGATGAAGGCTATGATAGTCCAAATCCAGACTCCTCACAAGGCATCATCTCTGTTTTCAGATCTGTTGAGAGCCAAAGCCAAGTCAGAATGACGCCTGGCATATTGTCAGAGGGAATGGTTGAAAGGTGAGGCCAGCAAACCATTGAGATGATGATTTGAGTTAAGCTGTATATAATTGCTGTGATGCTGGATTGATTGAGTTATATATGGACCCTGCTCCATGAATAGGGCGGCTCCAGGAATCTGTCTCTTGGGCGCCTGCTACTTTGGAGGTCCCGTGCAGTTGGAGGGGGTGTTGGGGTTCAGGGAGATTGGGCGCACGGAGCCCGGTGGAAGAAGTGTGTTCCCAACGAGTGTGTGTGCAGTGCCAGTGAGAATTGGGGAAAAAAGAATTGCTGTTTGAACCTACAAGGCTTTATGGCAGCTCAGTTATTTTTGCCCAGCCAGACTGCAGCACAGATCACCTCCTCAGAGAAAGGGAGTCATAGCTTCCCTCCAGGATTTATTATCAGATAAATAATGAGGCCCAGGCCTGTCCATAATTTTTCTGATTGGCCCCAGCTCTGAAGATGGGAACATCTTTCCCTCTGGGTTGTCCTGCTCCCCACTTATGATGTTGGGGGTCTGCCTGAAACTTCTGAGTGAGCTGGCCCTGGTGGTAATGGGACCACTGTCACTAACTTTCAACTCTACCCCCTCAGCCTCCATCATCTGTGGGTACCTGCACCTGGATGTTGGACCTCAGAGAATCTTACATTTGCCAGAATCCTGCCCCTGGCCTTCTGGAACTGGGGCCTTTCCCTGTGTTTCCATCTCCACTTTGTAAACAGGGCCTTTCCTCCCTGTGTACTCCATGGTATCCCTCATCTTGGGGCCTGTCAGTTTCCAAGGAGCCAGCAGTTACTGAGGGCTTAGTACAACAGCTACCATCCATTTACCAAGCCTTCTTGGTAGCCCATGCATGGAGCTGAGCACTGCACATTCACCATCTGGATCGAGCCTCACAGGATTACTATGAGAAGAGGCTCTATGGAGTGGTGCTTCTGGAAACAGACTCTGGAATCTGACATCAAATCTCAGCTTCAAAGGAGAGGTACACTGTCTCCCTTCTCTCTGAAAGGGCCTACCATTTCCCTTGAGATTGTTTGCCTTCCTCCTTTCATATCCCTTCTAATAAATGCATGCCCATTACTCTGAGAAAAAACTCAGCCTCAACCATTTCCCAGCCATGTGACCTTAGAAAAGTGACTTCACTTCTCTGGGCCTCAGTATCCCCATCTGCATAACACCATACTGAAATAGTTATACATAGTTTAATGACTGAAAAATGCATTGATATGTGATTTTATCCTTAGCTTGTAAGGGTCTGGTGAATGTCGGAGGAAGAGACCACCAAGAGACCGGCTCATGCAACAGCAAAAGGGGTTTATTGAGGATCCAATCCAGCGTGCTGGGGCTCCGTGCTCACTCAAGAAGGGAGAGCAGCCCAGAGCCCCGAGCAGGGCTTGAGCAGTGTTTTAAGTACACTATTTGGGGAGGGCGGGGACTTTACATACATCACAGTCTCCTTTAACCAATCATCATACACCACAGGAAAATCAAACAACAATTCTTAAACACGATTAGTACATTCATTTGTGGGAACAGGTTGGGCGGGAGTGATAGGTCACTCCTAAGGGGGTGGGATACATTCAAACTGATTGGTTTAGGTCCTGCGATGCCTACGTGCCAGGCAGCACAGGGTCCTAGGTTATTAAACAACCAGATGGTCAGGGGAAGTATTTACTGGGCAACCAACTTTTGGACACAACTGTAAATGTACTGAAATCTGGTCTACTTCTTTCATAGTCTCTTTCACATGAGATGGGACATGGAGCCTTATCTCAAGTAAGGCAGGGCTCTTCATAAATCTTAAATACTATAGTTCTGAAGCTGATCTTTGCTTTTTAGACATCATTTTACAAAGCCTACATAAATTGTTGCTCAAGTTTACATGGATATTAGCTAACACAACATAATATCACATCTAAAACATGAATTAAAGGCTGAAAACTTCTAACCTTTTATAGAAAAGTAGCAAAGTACTTTGGTGTTTTACAATAAAACCTTTACACAGATTAGGCTCTCATTAACTTAAAAATACATTTAAATTGTATCTCAGTGTAAAAAGTAACATGGAACTATACATATCTTATTGATAACAAGTCCAATTATAGAACACAAATTATATAAATAAATCTCCAACATGTTTTTCTTTTTAAGCCTAAAATTACCATACAACTTTAGAACACCAGCTTGATATAATGCTCTTTTGAAGCTTCTACCTTACAGACTTATATACCTGGAAAATATGAACATATATTAATGGCACCATAATTACCCTTGCAAAAAGCTTTGTGCTTATATAAAACTAAGGGGGAGATGGTAGGGCTTAGATAAATGGCAGGCAACCCGTTTACTGGTAAGTTCTTCCAGATATCAGTTCCAGAGCCCAGGAATTAGTTTTCATTGGGGCTAAGGTTCTCTGCCAGCAAGATTTGAGATTGGCGCTGGCGGGAGAGTTCACACGGGCAGGAAATTATCGCACCACTGCAGAGAAGAAGAAGGTAGGAAGAAGAAGTCCTTAGGCACCATGTTGGCGTCACCAGCACCTGAAGAAAATCAGAGTGAATAAAAGCAGAATGAAGATAAAAATTAAAGCAAAGGTCAGTTTTTGGCAGAAGTTCCATGTTGGGGGATTGACAGAAAAGAGGCCAAGGGCCATGAGGAGGCTTAGAAGGACATAAAGACTCATGAATCCAGGATGGTAGATTAAGAGGTTCTCAGAACTTATTGTCTCCCACTGTCTGATGTCCGTTGTATTCCATCGTGCCTGGTAGTGAGCTTCAGCACTGAGTGAACTGTTCTTTGGAAGATGTTGGTGGTTCATCGGTCATCAGAGGCTGGTAGTGCCTAAGCAGAAGCTGGTTGTAAGTTTGATTAGAAACTTTCTTCAATTGGGTTTGAAAGAACTTCATTATGCAGAGCAAGAGAGCACAGGAAAAGTGTTGAAAAATAACAGTTGTTGTTTAATCATAGTTGTATAATTTTTAATTTTTTAAGACTATTTGCTCAAAAACTTACATATATAGCCAACTTACACAGACCTTTTTTATCACTTATTTAAACCCTCTTAATTACTTAATCATATAGACTCTTTTATCCAGAAACACATTTTCCCTCTATTAAATCTATATCTAGAACCTTTTAGTTTCTCTTTTCCATCTGTTAACTTCCTTCTGTTCACATTTTGAAACAATACTTGTAAATTTTTGAATTTAAGCATATTATTTTTGGGCTGGGGATGTGGCTCAAGCGGTAGCGCGCTCGCCTGGCATGCGTGCGGCCCGGGTTCGATACTCAGCACCACATACCAACAAAGATGTTGTGTCCGCCGAGAACTAAAAATAAAATAAATTAAAAAAAAAAAAACATATTATTTCATAGACATCAACATTTTATTAGGGCCTTTTTGAACACCTAGAAAAACGTATAAGCTTAATTTTAAAGACATCTTTACTTTTATCTATTTACCAAATTTAAATTGAGCCATTGGAATCACGTGAATCAAAGATATTTGGATCCATTTTTTTAACTTTTCATGAGTGCGCCTCATCTGTCAATTGTCATATTACTGCATGACATATGGACATACACATACAGACATACAGACATACAATACATAACCCAAGTGTGTGCACACACACATACACAAGGCCTTGTAGCTGTTTTTTTTTTTAGTGAAATCTCCATTGCAATGTTTAAAAACTCCACAGTTGATCAAAAATAGAACTGATCAGAAAACACCAACCCATCTGCACGATCAAAATCATGAGCTCAACAACAACAACAAAAAATACAGAATCTAAGAAAAAGCAAGAGTCCTAAAAAAGATGGCTGGCTAGTAATTAGTAAATACCATACAATTTACTTTTTGGTTTGGTCTAGTTTGAGTTCAGGTAAAAAGATACTTTTACTCTTTTTTTATCCTTTGGGCCTCAGATCTGTCTCCTACTGAGTGCCCCAGGCTTCTTCTATTTGCATATCAACTTAAGTCCTGGCTGAGATCTGGGAGGAACTGGGAAAACTGGAATTCTTAGCAGAAACCTCATGCCTAAGGCATTTTAACTATAAGTCACAATTTCCAGGTTTGGATGTTGAAAATTATGATGCAAGTTTAAGATACAATTTACAAAATTTTATATCTTTACATCTTTCTACACTAGAAAAACTTGCTCACACAAAACTGAAAATAGGATCTCTCTTCATAATATAAAAGTTACCATCAGAAGAAATTCCTTCAGGATCATTAAGCTGCTTCCTTTGTTCTGAAGATCCTAAAGTAGTATTAAGTTACATTAAATTACCTGAAAAATTTTAAAAAGAACCACACACTACCATGTGTATCCGAAATTAATCTTTGAAAATTTCGAAGACTGTTGCTAATTAGTGTCATTTCAATAAGCCAGACCACCATTTTAATTTAGCACCTTTTTTTTTTTTTAATCTTACACACTAAGGGGAACAGGTACCATATCATAATTTACTATCCTTGCCCAAGTTAATTCACTGGAATACCTAGTGAAATTTTCTCAGGCTACCCAGTTCAAAATTGAAACTCTTTAATTTTTTTATCCTAAGTATTTAAGTTTTTTAGCATGAACTATCTGAAATCAAGCTAAACAATTGCTTAAACCCAACTTTCAACTGCAAGATAGTGCAATGCTTTAGAAACCCATTCAGATACCAGATTGTTACAATAAAAAATCATTCTTTAGATACACATTTAACCAAGGTCATGCCCAAGAAACAATCCATAATATCAACGCATTACTGCATTTATTGTCCCTTTTGTTAAGTAAACAGAGGTGGAGTAATCCTTAAAGTGCAGGTAAGGAATGAGGGAGTTCCCCAAAGCAAAATGGCTCTGGCAGCTGCTGGGAGTCTCTCAGCCCCACCTTTTACTTACAGGATTAGTTCCTCTGGTTTGGTTTGACCCAAGGCACAAGGCATTTTCCACATCTCCTAACTTTTCAGTAGTCAGCTCCCCAAAAGTTCATCATTTGCTTGCAGTTGTTTAGAGTGCTAGGCTTCCCCAAGATGGCAGAGTGGGGACTCCTTTAAAGTCACCTCTGGGGTGTCAAAATTTATGACTGAAGGTTTGGTTCCCATCCCCAAAGCCAATTAATGCCAATTTAATAATGAGGACAGGGTTTTGAGAAAAGTTTAAGTGAGATATCAAAGTTCTTAGACCCCAGGCATTTCCGTCTGCAGTGGGTGCGCTCAAGCCAACTGCAGGAAGAAAATAAAACACTGCTTCCCTAATCCTGCTTAACAAAGGGGAGTAAAGTTTATCAAAGTTCTTTAAAACACAGCTAAAAGAGTTGTAAAAGGTGAGAACAGAAAAGCTGGCGGTTCTATTGACTTTTGGTCCCTCACAGGAGAAGCTTATTAGGGACAATTTAGGCTAAAATTTAGCTAAAGTTATCTCCACACATCTAAGGCAGATTGGAATTTGGGACTCTGCATCGGTCCAAAGTAAAACAATGCCATCACATTTAACAGAGACACAGACAAAAAGACACACAAAGACCATCATGCAGCTCCCGTTTGTTCACAACCCCAAGATCTACAATCTTGTGACTCAGGGAGAATGGAGGGAAGAGGGGGAGGAGCAGAAGGTTTGAGTGATAGGATTGTGGGGGAAGGGGTCAGAGTGGAGGCAGGGACCAGGAAAGGCTTCAGGGACAGAGGCGTGGAATGACTTTGTCCCATAATGAGAGTTACTCAAACAGAGACAGGTACAATACAAACATGACACAAACACGGACAGACAGTAAAGGTTTAACACGAGTTCAGAAGCAAAGATTAGAACCTAGTAACTGGCAAAACCTGATGGATTAGACCACAAAGACAGACAGTGAACTCAACCTGAGAAAAAAGTAGCCGGCAAGACCAGACAGGTTGGCAGCAGAGTCACCTGACGAGGGCACATCCGTCCCTCTGTCTGATGAGGGCACATCCGTCCCTCCCCGAGTCCTCCAAGGCGTCCCTTGGGGGACGTGGCCTGTGGCTTCAGGACACGTCTGTCCACCACCGCCAGGGGGAGCTCACGCTCTCCACTGGCAGCCACTCTGCCAACCCAAACCGAAAACCTGAACAAAAAGCTCTGAGAGATCACAAGGAAAAAGGAAAGAGGCACCTTACTTACCCCCAGAGGGGTCTGTTGGGGTCTCCTTGTCCAGCGCTGCACAATTCCCGGCCAACGCACCAAATGTAAGTGTCTGGCGAACGTCGGAGGAAGAGACCACCAAGAGAACGGCTCATGCAACAGCAAAAGGGGTTTATTGAGGATCCAATCCAGCGCATTGGGGCTCCGTGCACACTCAAGAAGGGAGAGCAGCCCAGAGCCCCAAGCAGGGCTTGAGCAGTGTTTTAAGTACACTTTTTGGGGAGGGCGTGGACTTTACATACATCACAGTCTCCTTTAACCAATCATCATACACCACGGGAAAATCAAACAACAATTCTTAAACACGATTAGTACATTCATTGGCGGGAACAGGTTGGGTGGGAGTGATAGGTCACTCCTAAGGAGGGGGGGATACATTCAAACTGATTGGTTTAGGTCCTGCGATGCCTACGTGCCAGGCCGCACAGGGTCCTAGGTTATTAAACAACCAGATGGTCAGGGGGAATATTTACTGGGCAGTTCCGGGTATTGTCCTAACAGTTACAGGAATTTCAGGTTTTGGGTGTAGCATAGGAACTTAACAATACCTGGTCCTTTACTTTTTAACTCAGGCTTTGCAGCTTAGAAACTTTACGATACCCGGTCTTTTACACTTTAACTTCAATTTCTTTTACACTTACAAGCTGAACATCACAGAGGGTACTTACACAAACCTAGCTGGTCTAGGTTTGTTACTTGACATGGTAAAGGTAAGAAATATGAGGCTGCTACAGGTGTAACATGTCATACTATTTTATAGGGAATATTTTTATAATTAGGAGTACAACTGAAATAACGATCGAAAGTACAGTATGATAAATACATAAACATAGTTGTTTACTATCATTATTAAGCAATATGTATTATACATAGTTATATGTAATGTACTAAGCTTTTTATGTAGTGTGTATGGACATAGATATTATATATGCATATATATATATATATATATATATATATATATATATATATATAGATATAAACTTTTTGTTACATATCATTTATTGTATATTCATTGTATAAGGCTTGCTGAGAGTCATAGCCATGTAGAAATGACGCATGGCATTTTTGGTTGGAAGGTGACCCCAGTAAGCCATTGAGATGATAATGATTATGTTAAGATGCGCATTCAATTGGAGATTAGACCCCTGCTGTCTGCCTAGGCCTGCTACTTTGGAGCTCTTGCGGGACTCCAGGAGAGTTCCCATTGGTTGGGGAAGTGCGGTAGGAGGGAATTCCAGAGGAGGGATTTCCTGTTTGAGTTGTGTGTCCTGGGAGGAGCCGTGTGGCCTGGTTCGGCATTTTTTCCCGGGAGCGTATGTGGAGTGTGCTGATGGAGTTCAGAAATAAAGTTTGTTCCTGCTTCAGTGGCTCATGATTTGTGCCCAGGCAGACTGCAGCATTTGGTGGCCCATACGGGGAACGCCTGAAGCTCGAAGGTAAGTGAAATTGCTCTCTCTTGAGGGAACTCGAGAGAATGGGTGACCATTTCAAAAAACAATGTGTTCTTGTTTTGATTTATTTTGTTTTTGTTTCAAGCTGCTTATCCCTAGAACTTTCTCAGGCAATCTAGGAAAAATTGTTGGCTCAAAGTTTGAAGTTGTTCCGCCCTGAGGAAGAGAAAATTAATAAAATGATTTTTTGTTCCATTTTTGTTTCATTCTGTTTCAGTTTTTTTTTGTGTGTTATCTTGTTGGGTTGCGTTATCTTTATAGTAGCTTAGAAATTAGTAAAACAGAAACTGAGAGAGTATTAAGTAAATTGTTAGAGGTCCAGACTATGGTAGAAAACATGTTAGATCAAGCAAAAGAGAAGGTCTCTCAAGCTAGTCAGATAGAGGAAGAACATTTAAGGGAAAAAAAGCTTAGAGGAGAAACAGCTACCAGGGGGGAAGCTGCAACAGGAGGCTGCTACTAACTCTGTTCTATCACCAGAGGTCGTAATTCAACCAACAGCTCCACCTATAGAAACAGCTGAGTGGCCATCAACCCCCGTAGTTGATAGATGGAATCCTGAGACAGGACCTCAAAGATTAGCATGCCCTGTACTTGAGCAGGCAGGAGGGCAGCGAATTCACCATGCTTTAGATTTCAACACAGTGAAGCAGTTAAAGGAGGCTGTAACAACCTATGGTCCACAAGCACTCTTCATTGAAAGCATGGTCGAATGCATTACCAACTTGGACATGACACCAGCAGATTGAACTAGCATGTGTAAATCTGTGCTAAATGGAGGACAATGTTTGTTATGGAAGGTTGCCAATGAGGAATTTTGCACAGAGAGAGCTAGGCAAAATGCACCAGCAGGTTACCCTCAAAGAAATATGGATATGTTGTTAGGAAAAGGACCTTAGGAGGGTCAACAGCAACAAATTGAATATGATCCTGCTATATATGCACAAATTTTTGCAGATGCAGTTAGAGGATGGAGGACTTTACAAGGACATGGAGATTTACAAGGTCAATTATCTAAGGTAATACAGAGAGCTAATGAACCTTACGCTGAATTTGTAGATAGGCTTATTCAAACAGCTGCCAGAGTTTTTGGGGATACAGAACAAGCAATGCCATTAATAAAACAACTGGCTTATGACCAAGCAAATCGTTGCTGCAGCGAGGTTATTAGACCATGGAAACATGAAGATTTAAACACATATATAAATTAGAGACATAATGACAAGGCAGTCTTGGCAGCTGCAGTAACAGGCTTTAGATGCCAGGCCCAAAACATGCTACAATTGTGAACAAACAGGACATTTTAAAAGGAATTGCCCCAAAGGAGAAGGGTTTAACAAAACTAGGTATCAAAGGATTAGAATGCCAGGTATTTGCCCACGATGCCATAGAGGGAGACATTGGGCTAATGAATGCCATTCTCAAACCACCATAGAGGGTATTCCATTACCAAAAAGTGAATACGGACCACGTGTTTACCCATGATGTCATGGAGAAAGGCATCAGGCTCCATTGCCAAAAAATGGACTGGGGGCCCAATGCTCCGAGGCCCACAAGCACAAATATATGGGGCAATGGAGGAACCCAGCAACACCATCAGGGTAGTGCCCAGGACACATTATCCATTAAAGCCCTCATCAGACAAACCAGAGGGAGCACAGGGTTGGACATCTGCACCTCTGCCAGAGCAGTACTAACTCCAGAGGAGTAAAAGGACCTCTTCCCCAAGGAACAGTAGGCTTATTATTGGGACACAGTTCTTCTACACTAAAAGAACTTATGATAAGTCCTGGGGTAACTGATCCTGATTATGTAGGTGAAATAAAAATTATAGCTAGTTCTCCAAGAGGTATATCAGTAATTTCACCAGGACATAGAATAGCACAGTTACTAATAATACCCAGCCTGCATGATAAATTTTCCAGTCATACTGTAGAAAGAGGTTCCAGGGGATTAGGATCCACAGGTGTAGATTGGGCTATGCTGTCTTTAAATTTTGATTCTCGCCCAATGCTAAAACTAAATATTCAAGGACATGAATTTAATGGGCCACTGGACTCAGGTGCTGACCTTAGCATCATCTCTCATCAAGAATGGCGAAAACATTGGCCATTACAACAAGCCACTTAAAAGATTCGAGGCCTAGGAGTGGCGACTAATCCCCATAGAAGTGCAATGGTATTAGATTGGAAGGATCCTGAAGGATGTGAAGGAACTATACAGCCATATGTATTGGATCATCTTCCTATAAATTTATGGGGACGAGATGTCCTAGATCAATTAGGTTTGACATTAACAAATAACATCAATCCTAATGTGCCCACTACTAGGGCTAGACAAGGTTTTAGGAAAGAAAAAAGATTAGGAGAACAAGAACAAGGTACAACAGCACCAATTCAAATAGATCAAGGAATAAATAGACATGGATTGGGTTTTCAGAAGGGGCCACTGAGACAATCAATATTACTTGGAAATCAGAAAGACCAGTATGGGTTCCTCAGTGGCCCCTGACTAAAGAAAAGATACAAGTAGCCCATGACCTGGTCAAACAACAATTAGTGGAGGGACATATACAACCTTCTGTATCTCCCCATAATACTCCCATTTTTGTCATCAAAAAGAAATCTGGTAAATGGAGATTATTGCAAGATTTAAGAGCCATTAATAATGAGATGATTATTATGGGACCTGCTCAATCGGGAATTCCTCAGTTGTCTGCTTTGCCAAAAACTTGGTATGTTTTAGCTATAGATACTAAAGATTTTTTTTTTTTCAATTCCAATTCAGAGTGAGGATAGTCGACGTTTTGCATTTACTATCCCTGCACTGAATCATAAAGGTCCTGATCAGAGATATGAATGGAAAGTACTCCCTCAAGGGATGGCTAACAGTCCAACTATGTGTCAAATTTATGTTAACAAAGCAATCCAGCCACTTAGAAATCAAAATCCTGAACTACAAATATTTCACTATATGGATGATGTATTATTAGCACATAAAGATAAAAACACATTGCTAGAATGTTATGCCACACTTACAAATTTATTAAAAAATTATAATCTAGAGATAGCAATAGATAATGTACAAATAAATTTTCCAATTAATTATTTAGGAGTTCTATTATCCTCAACCATGGTCCATCCACCAAAAATTCAAATACGAGTAGATCAACTCAAATCACTTAACGACTTTCAAAAGTTATTGGGAGACATAAATTTGATAAGGCCTTATCTAGGCATACCAAGAGGAGAGTTGGGACCTTTATTTGATATCCTAAAAGGTCCATCAGATCCAAATTCACCCCGCATGTTAATGCCTGAAGCAAGAAAGGCATTAAAAATCATTGAAACATATATGGAAAATATGCATTTGGATAGAATTGATATAAGTTTGCCTTAATTATTTATTGTACTACCAACAGAAAATATTCCTACAGGAGTATTTTGGCAAGAAGGTCCATTATTGTGGATATATTTATCTTATTCTCCTAACACCATTCTTACTAGGTATCCTGAGGCTCTAGGACAATTAATACTCAGAGGAATAAAAGAAGCAAAGGGAGTATTTGGAATTTCTCCCAATAAAATTATTACTCCATATACTATGGATCAAATTGATGAGTTAGCTAATGAGTTCAATACTTGGGCAATAATCATGTGTAAATCTAATGTTTCATTTGATAATCACTTACCATCTAATCCTTTGTTGTCTTTTTGGTCCTCGCATCTTGTAGTTTTTCCAAAAATGACAAGAAAGAACACCTATCATGAATGCTCCAAATATATTCACTGATGGGTCAAATAATGGTATAGCAGCAGTTGTTACCCCTGATCAAACTTACATTTTTAGTACCCAAACAATCAGCTCAAAAAGTAGAGCTTAATGCAGTTTTACAAGCTTTTGTGATGTTTAAAGATTCTGTATTTAATTTATTTTCTGATAGTCAGTATGTAGTTAATGCTATAGTATCCCTTGAAGATGCTGGTAGGATTTCCCCTTCTTCTACTGTTTTCTCTTTGTTTTCCACTATACAAAGTCTAATCTGGGACAGAAAAGATCCATTCTTTATAGGACATATCAGGGCACATACAGGATTGCCTGGAGCCCTTAGTTTGGGCAATGAGTTAGCAGATAAATCTACACATGACATACATATTTTCTCCACAATAGAAGAAGCTATAAATTTTCATAAAAGGTTCCATGTCAATGCTAATACTTTACAAAAGCATTTTAAAATAACTAAAGAACAAGCTAGACATATAATAAAACAATGTCAAAATTGTGTGACCTTTTTACCACAAGTTAATCTTGGAGTCAATCCTAGAGGACTGATACCTAACCATATTTGGCAGATGGACGTCACACACTTGCCAGAATTTGGAAAATTAAAATATTTACATGTTACAGTTGATACTTCTTCCGGATTTTTGATGGGCTCCCTTCATGCCGGAGAAAAAACTAAAGATGTTATAGCTCATTGCTTACAAAATTTTGCCACTGTGGGCGTTCCAAAACAGTTAAAAACCGATAATGGTCCTGGTTATATGTCCACCTCTTTTAAACAATTTTGCTCATCATTTGGCATTACTCACATAACAGGAATTCCATACAATCCACAAGGACAAGGCATAGTTGAAAGAGCTCATCAAACTATTGAAATGTACTTATTAAAGCAAAAAGAGGGAATTGGGAAGGGGTATATATCCCCCAAAGATAAACTTAAAATAACCCTTTTTACTCTAAACTTTTAAAATTTGGATTCATCAGGGCTTAGTGCTGCGGAAAGGCATATGTATCCAAAAAATGTACATAAGCCTAAGGTACTTTGGAAGGATATTCTAACAGGACAATGGAAAGGTCCTGACCCAGTGATTGTCTTGGGTCGGGGTTCTGTTTGTGTGTTTCCACAGGTAGAACAGCAGCCGATTTGGATTCCAGAGGGACTAACCATAGCGATTTCTACAGACCAAAAAGAAGATGATTTGACTCAAATCCATAACAGCTGATATCCAGAGCTCGAGCTTGGCTGTTCTTACATCTGCGACAGTGATTAACCAGGATGCTTTTTTCAATATCTATTTTATTATTGCCTTTTCCAACATCACAAAGTTCTATTTTATTTTTTGAGCTCATACAGACCTAGGTTAATGTTTTTCTGATCAGTTTTATTTTTTGACTGTGGAGTTTTTAAACATTGCAATGGAGATTTCTCCTGTGTAAAGCTACAAGGCCTTTACAATTGTCTTATGTGTTGTACGTTTGTGTGCACTCTTGTGTTTTGTGTTGTATGTCTGTGTGTGCATATGTCTATATATCATATATGAGGAGCGCTCATGTTAAAATGGATCCAAATTTTTTTTATTCACGTGATTTTAATGGTTTAATTTAAATTGAGTAAACAGCTGTTGAAGGTTGTTTTAATATGTATACAAATAAGGTTAACAGATCTGTTTGTTTACTTTCACCTTTCCTTTTCATTATATTTAATAATTCTGTTCAGGATAATGTAAATTGTTCAGAAAATTGTTTTCTTAGTACCTATTGGAATGTTACATATTTTTTTTAGCCATCATTGTCAGAATTCCTATCTTCATCCCACTGCCGGTGAAGACAAAGATGAAACCAAACTACAGCTTCTTTGATAGCTATCACAGTAAACTCTATAAACTGATGCATCAATGAATAATAACTCAACAAGTAATGCTCAATCAAGGAGTCAATTTACTTTGGGAGGAAATGGACATACTGATAGATTCCTCCACTTTGAACTGCTTGCAGAACTTGCCTGGATTACGTATCACTTGTATGCATTGTGAACTATCTGTTGGTGCAGCGAATTGTGGTAGTGCTGGTGTATCTTTGCTAATGGTGTCACCAGTGATACAATTTTTCCAAAGGAGCTGTCAATTGGCTTCTTGTCATGGCATTTCTGTATTCTCCTCCCTTCTGCTAGTGATGGTCCAAAATTTGGGGGCCAACAGAGGTGTGGCAAAGAACCTCACCCCCCCACTGGTGCATAGGCCTATCCACAAGTATGGTTGTATGCTGAACTGGTAGTCAGTGACGGGTATGATCCAATTGCAGTGGTGCCAACCTAAGACAGGAGGCTGACGCCTAGAGGTCAGCTCATCCAATGACGGGTAAGGACCATATGTTGTATTGGACAACCTAAGAGGCACAGTCCCTAAGCCACATTGCTTGTTGTTTAATTAAACAGAAGGGGGGGATTCTGAGAGCCATAGCCAAGTAGGAATGACGCATGCCATTTTTGGTTGGAAGGTGACCCCAGCAAGCCATTGAGATGATAATGATTATGTTAAAATGCACATTCAATTGGAGGATTAGACCCCTGCTGTCTGCCTAGGCCTGCTACTTTGGAGCTCTCGCGGGACTCCAGGAGAGTTCCCATTGGTTGGGGAAGTGCGGTAGGAGGGAATTCCGGAGGAGGGATTTCCTGTTGGAGTAGTGTGTCCTGGGAGGAGCCATGTGGCCTGGTTCGGCATTTTTTCCCGGGAGCGTATGTGGAGTGTGCTGGTGGAGTTCAGAAATAAAGTTTGTTCCTGCTTCAGTGGCTAGTGATTTGTGCCCAGCCAGACTGCAGCAAAGGCTATAAATATTTATGTTATAATATTAGATACAAGCTTTACCTATTAGGTATGACTATAAATGAATAATGTGTGATGTGTATGATATAAATAATAAGTATAAAATGTAAATACAGGACTGGGACTATAGCTCGTTTTTTTGTTTGCTTGTCTCTTTGTTTTGGTACTGGGGATAGAGCACAGATGTGCTTAACCACTGAGGTAAATCCCCACCTTTGAACTTGCAATCCTTCTACCTCAGCCTCCTGAGTCACTGGGATTATAAGCATGAACCACTACGCCCAGTTGCTAAACTTTAATAGAACTGGCAGCATAGTAGTTTATAATCAGCATCACACAAATGTGTGTAACGTTTTGTGCTATGTACATTATGACAGCTATGACATCATAGGTGATAAAAATTTTTCAAATCCATTCTAATCTTTATGAAACCCTTGTTGTTCCATAGTTGCTTTCAGCATTGTTATTTAGCATATGACCATAGTAATGAACTCATGAGATTGTTGCAAGGCTTAGTCCAACTAATACATTTTGGTAATGCTCATAAATGTGAGAATATTGAATCAAAATGGAGCTGCACTGGGTGTGGTGGTGCACCACTGAAATCCTAGCTACTTGGGAGGCTGAGGCAGGAGGATTGCAAATTAGAGGCCAGTCTGTGCCACTTTGCAAGACCCTATCACCAAATAAAATAAAAAATAGGTTAGGTATGTTACTCAGTGGTACAGTATTTGCCTAGTCCCTGGGTTCATTCCCTATCACTGGAAAGAAAAAGGTGTGGATGGGATGGATTGGGGACCACAAGCTATCCCAGAAGTTACTGCTGTACTACACTCAAGCTGCCATGAGATTTGGCAACATCTTATCACCAGGGACTTGGATAGGATATCAGTTTCCTGGGCTGTTACTAGAGGTTGAGCCCTGATCTGAGTCCCACCAGGACTGCCTCATTCTCTTCAGCTCCTTCCCTTCCCTTCCCTTTGTCCCATTGAACTCCCCCTACCCCATCAAGGGTTTTGTTCTCTCTACAGAACAGATTGAGGATGGGTACCAATGGTCTCACATGAAACATCACTTTGGCTGTGAGACCGCCATTGACAGGCCCAAGCCTCTGCCTTCCCATTCTTCCCACCTTCCTGAGCAATATAGTTCCTTTCTATTCCATAGGAGGCTCTCAACTACACTCAGTTTTGCCCTCTCCCTTGTCTTTTAGATGGGAGCAATTTTGCTCAAAATATGCTTTGGGAACCAGCCCATTTGTAATGGTGACACTTCCTGTTTTTCTTCATTTATTCCCTAAATCTGAAATAGCTTCTCACTTCCATTTAACTAAGTTCCATTATCTCCTCTTATAACCCTTCCTGGATAAAGCCTCTCACAGGTAGCTTGTCAGAATTAAGAGGCCAGAAGGGAAATGGTTTTAAATGCATTATCAGGGCTGGGGATGTGGCTCAAGTGGTAGCACGCTCACCTGGCATGTGTGGGGCGCTGGGTTCGATCCTCAGCACCAAATAAAAATAAAATAATGATGTTGTGTCCACCGAAAACTGAAATATAAATATTAAAAATTCTCTCTTTTCTCTCTCTCTCTCTCTCTCTTAAAAAAAAAAAGCATTATCATCTATCAGTAAGGAGCTGTCCTCATAGTCAAAATTGACCCACGAGGATTTAGTTGGCATTTGACACTCACCTTCTATTTCAAGGATGGTTTGTCTCAGAATGTGAGTTTTCTAAAGACTGAGGATTGGCTGGATCCTCGGAGATTACCACTGGGACAGCACTTCCTCACAAGAAGTGTCTAGAAACAGCAGCAATCTGGTACCATCTGTAGAGAATGGGAGGACCCAGGCTCTGTGTCCCCATTTGACTTAAGTGAAAGCCTGCTGGAAGTCAGGATCATGCATTACTTGACACTTCAAATCTCCCATCAGTGAGACTCATCAGAATATTTATGATAAAAGGAATACTAGACCAGGAGTTAGGCAGACCTGATGAGACTCCCCTGTCCAGCTTATTTGGTAATGCCATTTGGTCTCTAGAAGTCTTGATATGAGATTATGTGTGCAAAGTAGTTAAGGCTGTTCCTGGCACATGGTAGATGCTTTCACACCCCAGCACGGGGCAATGCAACCAGAGCCTGATGCCAGACCCTCTGAGGTATGAGTTCCCACAGGGATCTTGCAGGTGAAGCAAGGGCTGAGCAGGAAGCCACCCTGTTGGCAGGCATGTGGCAATGGAATGGGAGGCAGAGGCAACCAGTGACCCATCGGTTTCTTGTGTCTGCATCCAGAACAGCTTCCCCGTGGCAGGAGCAAGAGTCACCACACAAGGGCCAGGGTAGCCTCAGCTCTGTGCAAGCTCCCAGGGCCAGACAATGCTCCCTGGGGACCCCAGGTAACCTAAATGTATTCTGGTCAGCAACTGAGGCTTCTTACCTCTCCATCTTTACACTTCTTTCTTTTCAGAACTGTTCTGCATTGTCACGGAAACCAAAACTGGAGTCTCCCCCTGTTTTCTGAGCCAGGCCTGCTGATGAGGCCTATTACCAGCCACTGTAGGTAGAAAGGGCCTGTTATGGTTTGGATGTGACAGCATCAAAAAAAGTTAACTAAAACAGGGACCATTCCTAACCTTCTCTCCCTCATATGGCCTCTCAAGCCAAGACTTGAACAATGCCTGCCTGCCTGCCAGTATTCCATCTTTCCTTCTTTCCTTCCTTCCTCATTTCCTTCCTTCCTGCCTTCCTTCCAGTACCGGGGATGGAACACTGGAGTGCTCTACCTCTGAGTTATTTTCCCAGTTCATTGTATTATTATTTTTAAGACAGAGTCTCCCTACATTGGCCAGGCTGGCCTTGAATTGTAATCTGCCTACCTCAGCCTCGCCAGTAACCAGGATAACAGGAGTTTGCCATCACACCTGGCTGAAAGAGAAATTGTTGATCTTCCTGGCTCTGGCTGACTCTAGCCCAGTGCAAGTGCACTAGATGTACCCCTGGTGTCCTCCTTGAGCCTCAGTTTTCTTGTCAGTAATCTGACTGGAGGTAGTAGGACTGTTTTGAGCTCCAAGGGCCCATCCAATTATAAAATTCCCAGAGTTGGATGTTGCATTCCACATCTTGCTTTCTTTACCTGGGTCTGGAGAGAATGCTGAGCCTGAGTCTCTTGCCCTTCTTTTAGAGGGACCTGCAGCCATGCTGATATCACTTTCCAATTCCCTACCTGTCCTCAGCCCGCCTAAACATTCCTTCACTTCTGGGGGATCCTGGACCTCTTAAGGGTGTGTGTGCACCACACATGCTCATGCTCATACCCCAGTGTGCCCCCCCATCCTCATCCACATATGTAAATGTAGAAGGAAAGTGCTAATATGTCTTGAGCTTTGTCCATCCACGTGGTTTCCCCAAAATGGTGGTAAACACATACCTGGGGCCCAAATTCACAGTCATCAGAAAGACTATATGTGGAACTTAGGCTTTCTTATTTTCCCTGTCTGTAAGAACTTTCACTTCATTAGGACTTTATGAGATTTCATTCATCCATTCAGCAAATATGCATGGAAAATTTACTGAGGGCAAGGCACCATTCTAAATGCTAGAATGAAATTAGATAATACATATAAAGTGCTAAGTCCTATGCCAGGCATTTGGCAAGATCCAGTCAATGTAAATTTTCCCTCCTTTATCCACATACTTATAGCCAACATCCACTGATCACCTACTATGCATCATGCACTGCTTTATGCAATTTTATTTGTATATTTCTCACAATTCTTTGAAGTAGTCAGTATGATTATCCCCAGTTTCCAGATGAGAATACTGAAGCACAGTATGGTACAGTGATTAGTTCAAGGACACATGGCTAGTAAATGGCAGTCTGGCCCAAAGTTAATTCTCTTAGCCACTCTAAATAAATATATATATGATTAGAGCTTACAGGTTTTTTCTTCAATTAGGACTCAACTAACAGCTCCACATGTACAAGAGAAAGGTACATGTACAGATGCACATATTGTACACACATTCATGCTGTAAGTGTTATTGCTCATGCTCAGTGACCCTGGCCCTGTGCTGGTCCCATGAATGTGAAAAGGTCCATCCTCCAACTATGTGTGATGCTCCTATTCCCATGAGACCACAGCTTTGGACTCCCAGGGGCCACCCCCTCATCCCGCGGACACACAAGCATGTGTGTCTCATATGTGCACTCCTTCCTCTGCTCCCATGGCCAGAGGAGGGGGAAGAAAAGAGAAGGGATGTCATCTGCAATTGGAGGCTTTTCTGTGTGGTGGGCAAGGTCAGCAGGAGGAGGGAGCAGGGCGGGGGATAGCTGCGACCACAGACAAAGGGCTGGGGGAGGGAGCCTACAGCAGCAGCAGGAGGAGGAGGAGGGAGAGCCCCGTATCTTGATAAATCATGAAAGGTCGGAGAGGGGTGATGTGAGGATTGGACTTGCAAGGGCTTTCTCAAGCCATCAATTTGCACTGGCTGCCTAAAGCCCAGAGCCTGGAGGCCAGAGGCCGGAAACCTGAGCAAGCCCTGAGACAGCCAATCTCAGGATCAGCAGGGTCAGGGTCCAGGCCCCAGTGGGAGGAGGAGAAATTGGGTTGCCCAATCTTTTGGAATTCAGCACTATGCCCCCAGCACCTGGAGTTAGAGTGGCACCCTGCTCTGGAGGTTACCAAGGAGTGCCAGCTCCCTGTGTTGGTCTGCATTTTTCTGCTATTGTGGGCACTCATGTGTCTGTGTGTCTGTATATGCAGTGGAGTAGCTGAGCAGTTATGGATGAGTGTCCAAGCCAGGCAAGGGGTGCATGCCTGTAATCCCATTGACTCAGGAGGCTAAGGCAGAAGGATCACAAGTTTGAGGCCAGCCTCAGCAACTTAGTGAGGCCCTGTCTCAAAAAGTGGGGGACGGGGGGGCTGGGGATGTATCTTAGTGGTGGAGCACCAGTAGGTTCAATCCTGAGTACTGCAAAAGAAGAAAAAGAAGGACAAGGAAGAAATATCCACATCTGGCTCCATAGCTTACCAGTTGTATGACCTGAGAATGCTCTATATCCTCCCTGACCCTCTATCTCATCTACAAATAGAGATAAGTATTGCTACCTTATAGGATTGGAAGGATGGTCTGATGTACTGCATGTGGGCCTGACACACAATAAATGCTTAAAAATTGAAGTGTTATTTTCACTACACTGAACCCACCCCCAAGAAACCCCCAGACTCAGTTCAGCTTCCAAAAGGAATGGCTGCCAGCCTCACACCTCCTCCATGGTCTTGTGTCTTCATCAGCGAGCATGACTAGCACTCTACCATTCCTACACATTCTCACCACCCAACAAGGGCCCAATTTGCAGCCCAAGAGCCCACCTGAGGTAGCACACACAGAGGATGCAAGCATGCATTTTCACAAAACATTCATGAATCTACCTACACACATCTGCACATACCTGCATGCACAGGTGCACTCACATCCCTGCATTGATCATGCATATGAATCCAT
>NW_026692471.1:0-30156 GCF_021218885.2 Marmota monax | reverse complement strand
AAAAGTGCTGAAGCCAGGCATGATGGTGCACACCTGTAATCCCAACAACTGGTGAGGCTAAGGCAGGAGGATTGAAGATTCAAATCCAACCTCAGCAACTTAGCAAGGCCCTAAGCATATTGCTCAGTGGTTAAGCACCCCTGGATTCAATCTCTGGTACTAAAAAATAAACAAATAAATGAATAAACAAATAATTAAATAAATGGGCTAAAAATATTAGACTCTAAGGAATTGGAATTAGGTATAGAAAGGTTAAGGCAGGGACACTCTGCTTTTTGCCATAAACAGTACAATCTACGTACATTAAATTTTTTTGAATTTTATTTTCCTAATTAATTGTGAAGCTGAATATCTCTTAACATGTCCATTGACTAGTTCTCTTTCTGCATATACCCTATTGATAACATTTTGCCTATTTTTTTTTTGGAATGGTTTGCCTTATTTTTAGGAGTCTATTATAAATTATAAATTTGTACATTAATTCATTTAACAAATATTCATTGAGCATGTGTTGTATGCCATGCACTGTGGTAGACACTAGGAATACAGAAGATACTGAAAATAAGAGAGCAAGTCTGTTTAATGGGCCTGACAGAGAAGCAATGAACAAATACAGACTCACTTTCTTTTTTCTTTCTCTTTTCTTTCTTATTTATTTTTGTACTGTAGATTGAACCAGGGGCCCTTTACCAATGAGCTACATCCCCAGTCCTTTTTAGTTGTAATCTGGAGATGGAGGCCTTGCTAAGTTGCAGAGGCTAGATTTTAATTTGCAATCCTCCTGCCTCAACTTCCCAAATGGCTGGGATTACAGGCAGGTGCTACCGTACTCCTGCCCAGACTCACTTTCTGGAACAGTTAGTGTTCTGAGGAGAATAAAAAGGAGTGTCAGGGTAGATTATGAAAGGTGGGGAGTGGCTGCTTGTACTGGACTGTTAGGGAAGGCATCTATGAAGAGATGAAATGCAAATCATTCAGATCTCGTGAGAATTTAAGCACAGATGCAGCATTTCAGACACTGGGAATAGAAATTTTACATGTGCTAAAGCAAAATAAATAAATAAATAAAGGGGGTGTTAGAGAAACAGAAGGAAGACCACCGTGGATAAAAGTTGCCAATCATGTCTCCCAATCTGTCATTTGTGTTTTAATTTTGTTTACGGTGCCTATTGTTATACAGACATTTCAGAGTTTTGATGGCATCAAATGTACCAGTCTTTTCATTGAGAGCTTTTTTGCTTTCTGTGGTTTCTTTAAAAGAAGGTTTTTCCCTACATCAATATTATAACCATACTTTTCAATATTTTCTTATAATAGAGTTATATTTTATATTTTATATCTTCTGCTTTTAATTTGTCTGTAATTTCACTTTTAAATGGTGTGAAGAAAGGATCTAAATTTTTTCCCAAATGGATAGCCAATTGCCTCAATACTATTTATTGAATAGACCATTCTTTCTCTGCTGATTTGAAAAGCCGCCTTCATTAAATACCAGATTACCACATACACATGGATGTGTTTCTGGTCTCTATTCAGTGCCATTGTTCCCTATCTCTATCCCTGTGCTAGGTCTGATTATTAGGCCAGTAATCCTGCCTCAGGCCAAATTGGCTATTTAGGGCCCTTGTCCATTCTGATTGGTCTGAATTTATGGCATACCCATTGTTATCTACTTTGAATAGAGCTCTAGCACACAGTTTTCATTCCTAGAAATGTATGAAATATTTGGATGTCTGGTCAAGCAAGTCTCCCTTTCAATTGTTCTTCCCTTTCAAAATTGTCTTAGCTATTCTTGTGCATTTTCTCTCACACATGAATTTTCTAATCAATTTGTCAAGTTCTGTGAAAACTCCTGCTGGGAATTTGACTGTGATTGAATTAAATTTATAGATTAGCTTGGAAAGAACTGATATCTTTACAATATTGAGTTTCCCATCCAGGAACATGAGTGTATCTCCATATATTTAGATCTCTTCAAGTGTTCTTTTGTAAAATTGTAGAGTCTTCTTTTTATAAGCTTCTCACACTTCTTATTTGGGTTTTCCTTAGGTATTTTATACTTCTGTTGCTTTTGGGAAAGGAACTCATTTACCCGATTTACTTTCTAATTGCTCATTGCTGGTTTATCTTGATTTCTTTTACAAGAAACTTCATTTTGTAATAGTTTTAGATTTATAGGAAAAAATCCAAAGAAGGATAGGGATATAGCTCAGTGGTAGAGTGCTTGCCTAGTGTGTGTGATTTGGTAGATTCAATCCCCAGCACCATTAAAACAAAAAATAAGAACAGAAAAAAAGAAGAATTCATTCCAAAGATAATATAGAGAGTTCTCATAATCCATGCCTCATTTAAAAAAAATTTATAGTTGTAGATGGACAGCATGCCTTTATTTTATTTATTTATTTTTATATGGCACTGAGGTTTGAACCCAGTGCTCACATGTGCAAGGCAAGTGCTCTACCACTGAGCTACAACCCCAGCCCTCTATGCCTCATTTTTATATTATGAACAACTTACATTACTATACACACTTAATGAGTGAATCAATGCATTATTATTAACTAAGGTACATTGTTTATTCATATTTCCTTAGTTTTTACCTAATGTCCTTTTTTCTGTTCCAGGATGCCATTCAGGATACCACATTCCATTTAGTTATCACATTTCCTTAGGCTCCTCTCAGCTGTGACAGTTTCTCAGACTTTCCTTGTTACTCATGACCTTGATCATTTTGAGGAGTACTGCTCAGGTACTTCCTGGAATCTGCCTTAACAGAGATTTTTCTGATATTTTTCTCATGATTCAACTGAGGTTATAAATCTGGGGAAGAAAGATCACAGAGGTAAATGCCATTTCCCTCACATCTGATAGGAATATATGATCAACATGACTTGTTGCTGTTGATGTTTCTGTGATCAACTAGCTGAGGCAAAATTTGTCATAAGTCTCCTCCATTATAAAATTACTTTTTTCCACCTTCCATAGTGTACTCCTTAGGAAGAGTTACTATGTGCAGGTCACACTAAAAAGTGGGGAGTGATGCTCCACCTCGTTGTGGGTAGAATATTTTCATAAATTACCTGAAATTCTCATGCCCTGGAGATTTATCCATTCTGCTTGATTTGTATCAGTATTGACTCATGAACATTTACTTTTATATTTGGGTTATAATATAATACTCTTTTAGATTTGCTCAGGTCACTGGGAACTATTTCAAATAGATCCTTTGTTCTTCGTATCTCAAAAATGTGTTTTTTATTTTTATTTATTCCTGTGTTTGGGTTTAGGTTTGGGGAGGGGTACTCCCATACTTTCTAAAACCATAGTATATTCCAGTCCTATTTTGTGCATTTCCTGCTCCAGTTGTCAAACCAGCCACTTCTTCAAGGATCCCTGTTTCCTTTTATTGGAGGATGGTATTAGAAACCAAGATCTAGGTATCAAGTGTGCTCATTGCTATTGTACTTGCTTTTAGGCCTTATCAGCCAACAGTTCCAAAATGTTTGTGTGTATTGTAATCTATGTATATTTATAAATATTTCTGTATGTAACTATCTGTATCTATATAGTAAGCTAAACATGATGATGACTTCAACTCTAATCTGTAATCACGTGGATGATTCTAGTCTACTTCTCTTGCTTATCTATAAACTACAACAGTGATGAATCAGGCTCCAACTATCGAACATCCATTAACTTAATTGTATTCTTCCAGTATACATATGGGGTGGTATAAAAATTGTTAACCATACCCTTGTGGAAAATAAATTTCTCACAATAAATTTCAGTTTCTTTTACTTTCAGGTTTACAGATTGCAGATTTTCAAAGTTACTTAGGTTAATCCCCCCTTCCTCTCACCACCCTACAATTTGATTCTTTGGTCACATTCTGCATTCCATCCTGGAATCCCCAATCTCCTAAATGATTTTTAAAATTTGCTTCATTAAGATTACTTCTTTATGCTATAAAGTTCTGTGGCTTTTGAATAATGCTGTGTCATGTAGCCACAATTTCAATATTATACAGAATGGTTTCACCACCTTTAAGTCCCCTTTGCTTCACCTATTCATCTCTTACCCTCCTCACCTGGAGCCCCTGTGATCACTGATCTTTTTATTATATGGTCATCACTATAGTTTTGCCTTTTCCAGAATGTCATTTCCAGATTGTTTGGAATCATATAATATGTAGCCTTTCGGAATGACCTCTTTTGCTTAGTTCACCCATGTTGTTCTGTTTCTTTTTTTGTGGGGGGTGAGGGGTGGGTACTGGGGATTGAACTCAGAGACAATGAACCACTGAGCCACATCCCCAGCCCTATTTTGTATTTTTTATTTAGAGACATGGTCTCACTGAGTTGCTTAGTGCCTCACTTTTGCTGAGGCTGGCTCTGAACTTGTAATCCTCCTGCCTCAGCCTCCTGGCCGCTGGGATTACAGGTGTTCACCTCCACACCTGGCTTGTTTTGTTACTTAATAGCTCATTTATTTGTAGCATTGAATAATATTCTATTGTATGGATGTTTTTTATTTCTATTCACCTATTGATAAGTAGGTGAATGTATAGTTGCTTACTAGTTTGGGCAATTATGAATAGGTAAATCAAGAACAGGTGGATCTATTGTTGCTTCTACTTTAGGGCAATTATGAGTACAGCTGCTATAACATCTGTGAGGAAGTTTTTGTGTGGGCACAAATTTTCAAATCAGTTGACTAAGTACCTAGGAATACAATTACTGGATTGTATGTCCAGACAACACCTAGCTTTGTACAAAATCACCAAACTGTCTTCTAAAGTTGTTGTACCATTTTGCATAAGCAATAGCAATGAACGAACATTCCCATTGCTCCACATCTTCACCATCGATTGATATTATCAGTTTTTGGACTTCAGCCATCCTATATACATATGTGGTATTATTTAAATTTGCAATACCCTAATGGTAAATGCTGTTGAGCATCTTTTCATGTGCTTGTTTGCCATCCATATATCATCTTTAATGTAGCATCTGTTCTAATTTTTCACCTATTTAATTGCATTATTTGTCTTGTTATTTTTGTATTTTAAGTGTTCTTTCTATATTTTGGATATAAGTTTTCTACTGTATGTGTTTTGTAAATATTTTCCTCCTATCTTAATTAAAATTGAAGACATCTACTCTGCAAAATACACCATCTACTCTGAAAAATACACCAAATGGTGTATTTTGCAGAGTAGATGTCTTCAATTTTAATTAAGTGTAACATCATTTTTTTTTCTTTTATGTATTGTGCTCATGGTTTTATGTTTAAAAACTCACTACAAACCCAAGATCACCTTGGCTTTCTCTTGTGTTTTATACAATTTTTACTGTTTTATGCTTTACATGTAGGTATATAACCCATTTTGAATGAATTTGGGGGAAAGGTATAAGGACTTTGTTTAGTTTTTATAAGTTTTGTATTTGTTTTGCTTATGGGCATCTATAAGCAAATTTTGCTAAATTATCCTTTTTCCACTGAATGATCTTAATTCCTGTATCAAGGAACAACTGACTATATTTGCATGGGTCTACTTCTGGACTCTGCATTGTGTTTTGTTGATCTTTGTGTCTATTTGCATAGATGTATGTGTTATTTCACTAACACCACATTGTCTTTCTCCACAGTTGCTTAATAGTCAGTCATGAAATTTGGTCATGTGAGTTCCCCAACTTTGATTTTTCAGCATTGTGTTGGCCACTCTAGGTCTTTTGCCTTTCTATATAAGTTTAAGTGTCAACTTATCTATACAGAATAGCTTGCTGGGATTTGGTTTAAGATTGTATTAAACTGGGTGCAGTGACACATGCCTGTAATTCTAGCGGCTCAACAGGCTAAGGCAGAAGTTCAAACCAGTCTCTGCAACTTAGTGATGTTCTAAGCAACTCAGCAAGACCCTGTCTCTAAATAAATTTTAAAAAAAGGACTTGGGATGTGGCTCACTGGCTAAGTGCCCCTGGGTTCAATCCCTGGTACCAAAAAAAAGAAAAGAAAAGAAATCTATAGATCAAGTTGGAGAAGATCTGACATCTTAACAGTATTGAGCCTTCATTAATCAAAGAACAAATTTGTACGTCATTTAGATCTTTGATTTCTTTCACCAGTTTTATGTTTTTCCACATATAGAAGCTATTTTGTCAGATTTGTATTTAAGATTTCATTTTTGTAACTATTGTGAATGGTGTATTTTATTTCTAATTTCAGTTATTTATTTTCTTGTATATAGGAAAGCAATTGACACTTGTATATTAACTTTGTATCCTACTACCTTTTAAAACTTATTAGTTTCAGGAGGATCATTTGTGGTACTGAGGATTGAACTAGGGCCTTATGCGTGCTCAGCAAGTGCTCTATCACTGAGCAACATCCCCAGTCCTTCCAGTGGTTTTTCTTTTGGTCAATTATTTGGTGATTTTTACATGAATGATCACATCATCTGTGAACAAAGATAGTCTTATTTCTTATTTCCCAATCTTTCTACTTCTCATTTATTTTTATGTGTTACTGCACTAGTCAAGACTTGCAATATGGCATTGAATACAAGTGGAGGGAGAGGACATCCTTGTTTCCAATCTGAGGGAGAGAGCATCTAATTTTTCACCATTAAATGTAATGTGAATGTAGGTTGGTATAGATGTTCTTTATCATGTTGAGTAAGTTCTCTGCTCTTCCAGGTTTACTGACAGTTTTTATCATGAAGCAGTGTTACATTTTGTCAAACATTTTTTTCTGCATCAATTGATGTACTCATGTGATTTTTCTCTAACTTGTTGATGTAGTAGATTACATTGATTTTCAAATTTTGGACTAGCCTTGTGTACCTGGAAGAAATCCCAGTTGCTCACTGCGTTAGCTTTTCATCGCTGTGACCAAAATACCTAACAAGAACAACTTGGAGGGTAAAAGGTTTATATTGAGCACATGATTTCGGAAGTCTCAGTCCATGGTGGGCCAACTCCACTGCTCTGGGCCTGAGATGGGGCAGAACATCATGGCAGGAGGGCACAGGAGAGGGAAGCTGCTCAGCTCACGGAAGCTATGAAGCAGAGAGAGAGAGTGTGTGTGTGAAAGGCCAGGAACAAAATATAAAACCTAAAGTCATGCCCCCAGTGGCCTACCTCCTCCACCACAGTCTACCTTCCTACACTTACCTGCCAACCTGGTACAGGAGTCCTTTCAAGTTATTAATCCATTAAACGAATTAATGAACTGATCAGGTTCCAGCTCTCCTCATCTAATCATGAACTTTTAGGTCTACACCTCGTATCCCAACCCAAACACTCATGGTATACAATTCCGTTTGAACATTATTGGATTCAGTTTGTTAATATTTTATACAGAATTTTTGCATAAGAGATATCAGTCCATAGTGTCCCTTTCTTGTGATGTCTTTGTTTTTGGAAACACTGTAATGCTGGCCTCCCAAAATGAGCTAGGACATTTACTTTCTATTTCTTTTTCTGGAAGACACCGGAGAAAATGTGTATCATCTATTACTTAAGGATTTAAAGTTTTGAGAGCATTAACCAGTGAAACCACCTGGGTGTGGTGCTTTCTATTTTGGAAGGTTATAATGGTTTCATTTCTTTAATAGATATCAATTTGTTCAGATTATCTGTTTGGATTTCATAGTTTATGTTTTTCAAGGAATTGGCCCATTTAATCTAGTTTATCAAATTTACAGGCATATAATTGGTCATAATACTTATTATAATGTCTAAGAGATCAGTAGTGATGATTCTTCTTTCACTTCCAATATGAATCATTTGTGTTTTCTTTTTTCTTCTTCTTTTTCTTCTTTTTACCTGCCAATCATTAATTTCAAAGAACCATTTGCTGAATAGCTGATTTTTCTCTTTGGTTTTCCTTTTATTAATTTCATTGGTTTCTATTCTGATTTTTTTTCTTTTCTGCTGCTTTCTTTAGGCTTAAACTACATATTTTCCTATGCACCAAGGTGGAAGTTTAGACTCTAGATTTTAGACCATTTGCCCTTTCTCCTGTATGCATAGAATACTCTAAATTTCCCTCTATCTATTGGTTTTAATTTTTCCTTTTTATTTAATTCAAAAAACTTTCACATTTCTCTGAGACTTCTTTGATCCGTATGTGTTATTTAGAAGTATGTTGTTTGAGGTCTAAATATTTGGGGATTTTACATTGATTTTTAATCCTGATATCTTGTCTCTTCAGTAGAGCTGAATTTTCCCTATTCTTGATAATGGCTTCTCTTGAATTCTCTGAGTAGACATTAATTCCATCTGCAAATAATAATGATTTATATCTTATTTTTGAATACTTACTTAGCATATTTCTCACTGTATTCCCTTGATCAGAATCTTCAGTACAATGGAGAAGAAGCATGGTGATGGTGGGTACCCTCGTCTTATTCTTGAGTTTGGTAAATAAGGCTTCTAATAATTAACCACTAAGTTTGATGTTTGCTATAAATCTCTGATATCTTCCAGTTTTCTAAGAGTCTAGTTTAAATGAGAAATGGGTATTTAATTTGTCATATTTTAAAAAATCTATTAAAATGATGGTGTAATTATCTCTTAAAGGCAATATAGTGAATTACTTGATAGATTTTCTTAATGCCAAATCAGCATAGTGAAATGGGTTCAAATCTCAGTTCTTCATCCATTTTATTAACTGTGGACTTGTGTAACCTCTTATTGTTTTTTAAACAATAAGAACTATCTCATGAGTTTGTTGTGCAAGTTAATATATATATTACATGTATAACATATATGATTAATCTAGAACTTAGAGCAGTATATGACAAGTATAAAATAATTTTTTAAGTTGTTGCATTCTTGGAGGTAAAATCTATTTGGTTTTGATTCCTTTAGTATGTCAGTAGATTTCATCTGTTAAATGTTTATTCATGCCTTTTACATCAGTGTGTCATTAGATTGTAATATTCTTTATGTAACCTGTTACTTTCTGTCATCAGAGTTATGAAACTTTCTAAAGTGAGTTGGATAGTTTCTCTTTTGGTATGCTCAGGAACTATTTATGTGACAAAATCTGAACCTGTTGCCTATATTTATATTAGTTACATGTTGCTGTATAACAAATTACCCCAAAACTTAGTGAATTAAAACAACAGACATTTTTTTAAATACTTTTTAGTTGTAGATGGACACAATATCTTTATTTTACTTATTTATTTACTTATGTGGTGCTGAGAATGGAATCCAGTGCTTCACATGTGTCAGGCAAGCACTCTATTACTGAGCCACAACCCCAGCCCCAACAATAGAAACATTTCTTTTTTTTTTTTTAATTTTTTATTGTTGGCTGTTCAAAACATTACATAGTTCTTGATATATCATATTTCACAATTTGATTCAAGTGGGTTATGAGCTCCCATTTTTACCCCATATACAGATTGCAGAATCACATCAGTTACACATCCATTGATTTACATATTGCCATACTAGTGTCTGTTGTATTCTGCTGCCTTTCCTATCCTCTACTATCCCCCCTCCCCTCCCCTCCCCTCCCCTCCCCTCTTCTCTCTCTGCTCCCTCTACTGAGATTCGTTAGAAACATTTCTGACCTCACAGTTTCTATAGTCAAGCCACCAGGCACAGCTCAGGGCTTGCTTCTGGCTCAGGGTCTGTCATAGGCTGTGATCAAGGTGTTGACTTGGGCTGCTGTCATCATGAGGTACAACTGGGAGCAGAGCCACCTCTTTGCTCACTCACGTGGCTGTTAGCATGATTCAGTTCCTGGTGAGTTTTTGAATTGAGGACATCAATTTCTCACTGGATATTATCCAGAGGACTCTCTGAAGTTCATGTCATCTAGACCATTCCATAAGTCAGCTCATGATATACAGTAATGTGCTTCATCAATGCCAACATGGGAAAACCAGAATGCCACCAAGCTGGAAGTCAGTCTTTTTGTAACCTAATCTTGGAATGGATCCACCATTACTTTTGCTGCATTCTACTCACTAGAAGCAAGTCACAAGATCCAGTCCACATTCAAGGCAAGAAAATTGAGGAAAGATGTGAATATGAAGAGGTAGAAACTATTGTGGGCCATTTTAGAAGCTGTGTATCACCATTTTTAAGGGTAGATATTTGATCAGGCTTCTAATTCCTTCTGTGGTTACTGGGCTAACCAGTTTTATACTAATTCTTTACCAGTTTTGGTATTTTATGATTTTCTAGAAAATAATTTTATCTAAGTTTTCAAATTTATTTGCCAAATGAAAAAATCTCCTCCAGGGCTATTAGTCTTATTATTAATTATGTCTTCTCTTCCTTTATCAGAAAGAACATTCATTTATTTCATTAGTCATTTCAAAGTACCATTTTTCACTTATTGATCAATTTTATTTTTATTCCTTTTATTGATTTATGTTTTATCTTTATTAACTCCTTTATTTTATTTTCATTTGTGTTTAGTTGTAGTTTTTTCCTAGCTCTTGAAGTTTGATTTTTTTTTTTTTGGCACTGGATCTAGAACTCAGGGGTACTCTACCACTGTGTTATATCCCATGTCCATTTTTATTTTAGTTGGAGACAGTGTCTCACTAAGTTTCCTGGGAATTTATGATAGCCTCCTGAGTAGATGGGGTTACAGGCCCACACCACTGTGCCTGGCTTTCATGTTTGAATAAGTGCACTTAAGGCCATGCATTGTTCTCTGAGTAGTTATTTTGTTACATCCTACTAGTTTTGTTATATAGAGATTTGATTGCTTTTCATTTTCATTGGTTTATACTTTCCATTTTAATCCTTCTTTTTTATTTATGCATGACAGTGGAATGCATTACAATTCTTATTACACATACAGAGCACAATTTTTCATATCTCTGGTTGTATACATAGTATATTCACACCAATTCGTGTTAATTCTTCTTTAACCAGATTACAAGTATGCTTTCCCCCCCCCCCTCTTATTTCTGGAGGCATAGATTTCAAAGCATTATTTTATTATTAAACCATTATATTATTGACCCCAATGGTTACTATATGACCATATGTGATATTATTATTTCAAATTTATTGAGCTTTCTATTTTGACTTAACACATCATTAATTTCATGAGTATTCAATGTGTATTTAAAAAGTGTGTGCCTTTTCTGTTCATACAAACATACAAATGTTCAACTTTGCTAATTTAATCACTTTAATACTGATGTCTTTATGTAGTTAGCAGGTTAGTAAGTTAGTACCTGATGTGTTGATTTCTGAGTAAAGAATATTTTTGCCCTATGATTATAATTTTCTGATCTCTATGTTAAACTGTGCTGTAAAGGTTCATTGCAGTTTTATCTTTGTCATGGACTATACCTATTAGGAACTAGATATTCTTTATTTATTCTTTAAATCTTCTGTCAGACATTGGTATTACTACTTCTACTTCCTTTTAGTTAACACTTGAGTATATTTTCAACCTTTTTGTGTTATTTTGTTTTATATATATCTCATAAATGGCAACAGCCTAAGAGTCTTTGTCTTTTAACAGGGTAATTTTAACACTTACATTTATTATGATTTCTTATGTACTTAGACTAATTTCTGACATCTCATTTTGCATTTTTTAAATTTGCCTTCCTTTTTACTGTTTCCATCCCCTTTGCTGTCTTTTGTTAAATGGACAAAATTCTCTTCTTTCCATTTCATTTTCAGTAATGATTTGAAAAGTATACCTTTTACTTTAAAGCTTCAAAAATTTGCCCATACATTACACATATGCATTCTCTACCAGCTTTTAACATTAATCTCCATGTCTTCTCTCTCCAAACAAAGCAAGAAGCTTGGTATATGGTTTCTTACCTCTGTTCCCTCTTTGCTATACTACAGTCCACCCCTTGCCCTATGCTGCCACCCCATCACATCCTGTGTTGATACATTCTCTTATAATTTACTCATTTATTTTTAATTTTTTTTACGAATTTCTTTTGTAGTTGTAGATGGACAGAATGCCTTTATTTTATTTCTTTATTTTTATGTGGTGCTGAGGATCAAACCCAGTGCCTCACACATGCTAGGCAAGTGCTCTGCCACTGAGCCCCAGCATCAGCCCTCATTTCTTTTCTATTATTTTTATATCCCTCTTCTTGTGCTTGAATTCATCATTTTGTTTCTTACTGTGATATATTTCTATCAGTTATGTCAGAAAGAATCTGTAACTAAAAACATTTCTGAGTGCTTGAATGTCTTAAAAATGCCTTTCATTCACCCTCCCTGTTGTCTTTAATTGGTCACTAAGTGTATTCCACAATGGTTATTATTTAAAATGGAATTTTAAATAATAATTACTATCTATCATTTGTATAGATTTGAGGTATGAAAAGGAGTCTATTTCATATAGTAAGCCCATCATTTTACTCCCCTTATACCTGCATCTTATACCTTATCTTAACCCAGGGCTCACTACCTATAAGTCAGGTTTGGAAAACTTCCTTTTATCACCCCTTTCTTTGCTCGCCTGTTCCCACCAGAAAGAGTGGTCAACTATCAAGACATTGACAGAACTACCTTCAATTAGTGAATGAAGTCACTATGCATCAGCTGTCAGAAAAAGGGTGTGAATTGCTTCTTTTTTTTCTTTTGCCCATATGACCAGAGCTCTATGTAGACTTAGGGACAGATTTTCACTAGCCATATACTTTCTTTTTTGTCTTTATTTTCCATAAAGTTGGTAGGATGGAGATAATATCCAGTATCATGTTTAATCTTGTGATGGGAAGAAATATCTCAAGGCTCATGGCTAGGCTACACAATCCTAGCCAGTGTGAAAGAGCTTACATTGAGGTGTGAGGTCCAAAGTCCAGCTAAGGATGAAGGGAACCGTTGCTTTCCTTTGCTGTTGCTCTATGTGCATATCTCTCCCTTGGGAACCTTGGGGGAAGAGCTGGCTTTGGTCTAGAGCAATATTTTGGTACACCCAGGTCCCTTGGCCACAATAAAACACTCATTACACCAGATTTCTAACAATAGCTTCATGGTAATATTCTTGCAATTCCAATTCTGTAAAGGTAAAAAGAGTAAAGATGAATGTGCCTTCAGTGATGAAGAATGACAAGAGTGTCAATTGCAATGTGCTTCAGCCCTAGATCTGCCATATAAGTTTGCAGAGGTTATGGACTATGCAGCTAGAGGGAACTCGCTTCTCAACATACACTTTGCCAATGGCATCCCTTGGATTGGTGCAGAATCTATAGAACTCTATGAGGTGTCTCTACCCAGCCCTACCTAGATGCCCCTAAGGATGCCAGACAATCCCTTTGCCCTTAGCAAATGATCTGTAAATGTCTGTTGTCCTAAGATTCAAAGGTGTGTCATGGTGCCTTATCCCTTCTCTTGGGTTAGACATTAGCTTTTGGAAAACTTCTTGGGTTAAACCTGAGGCTTTAGAAAGGAAGGTTTCCCATGAATGTGTGGGTGCTCACCTGTAATCCCAGCTACTAATAAGGCTGAGGCAGGAGGATCACAAGTTTGAGGTCAGCCTTGTCAATTTAATGAGACCCTGTCTCAAAATCAAAAATAAATAAATCAGTAATTGATTAGAGATGTGGCTCAGGGGTAGATACACACCCCTTGGTTTAATCTCTAGCACTTATAAATAAATAAATAAATAAATAAAGTTTTCTTAGATTATATAGATGGTAGATGCAAAAACCAATGTTCAAAGCCAAGTCTAAGCTTATACACTCTCTACTACAGGCAAGCCAGCTGGAAGCATTCAGCAGGCAAATGTCTGAGGTTTAGTGCCAGACCATGAAAAGCATGGTTATCTCAGACACTCATTTATTTATTCATCACATTTTTCCTAAGTCTCTACAGGACAGTCACCCTAAGGTACCTTCCAACTCTGCCGTTCACGATATAGGATATCTCCAGTCTCTCTTATATCAGTGGGGCCTCTTTCAATTGAAAATGGCAGGAATCCAATTCAAACTGATCTAAGCCAAAAGGGTATCTTATTAGTTAACATAAATGAGAAGTACAATCATGTGCCATGTAACATTTTGGTGAATGACAGGCTGCATATACAATGGTTTGTCCCATGAGATTACATCTCTTAGTGAGAGAGTCATCATCTTAGTGTGCGTAAGCACACTATATGATGTTTGCACAACAAAAAAATCATCTAATGGTGCATTTCTCAGAATGTATCCCTGCCATTAAGCAATGTGTGACTGTGCAAGGGTCACGCTGGGTCCTGGGCTTAAATGAGGTCTATTCATCTCCTGAGTGCCTGTTTCTCTCTCAGGCTGGTTCTTCTCACAGAGCTCTTGAAACTCTAGGCTTATGTCTTCTACTGATGAGTCTTCAATGACTCTTTTTTTTTAATACCTTTATCAAAAGTTCCAGGGAGGGGGGCCCTGTGAGGTGGTGCACACCTGTAATCCCAGTGGTTCTGGAAACTGAGGCAGGAGGATTGCAAATTCAAAGCCAGCCTCGGCAATTTAGTAAGGCCCTAAGCAACTCAGTGATACCGTGTCTCTAAATAAAATGGTTTTTTTTTTTTTTTTTTTTTTTTTTTTTTTTAAAAAGGGCTGGGGATGTGGCTCAGTGCTTAAGTGCCCGTCAGCTCAATTCCCAGTACCAAAAGAGAAAAAAGTTCCAGAGAGGGTTTGTATTGGCCCAGCGAGGGTCACATGACTACACAAATCAATATCTTTATCTACTATGATCGAATGCTATGGTTGGCAAGAGTTGAGTCTTCATCTGTCAGCTCTTGGAGCTGACTCATATGGACTCACAGTGAGGGAGAGGTGATTTCCTGAGAAAATTTTGGCAGCTGTTATAAAAAAGAAGCAGTGGATGCTGAGCAAATGAAAACAATGATGTCTTGCATTTCTCATTTCACAGATGAAGAAACTGAGACTCAGAGAAGAATAGCCCATGATTACATGGCCCTTCTATCTGGCAACTTTTATGCAGTACTAGGGATTGAACCTAGGGGGACTCTACTAGCAAACTATATCCTCAGTCCATTTTATTTTTTGAGACAGTGTCTCATTAGGTTGCTGAGGCTGGCCTCAAACTTGCAATCCTCCTGCCTCAGCCTCTCAAGCAGCTGGTATTACAAGTGTGCGCCATTGTGCCCAGGTTATATCAAGCAATATTAAATGATTTATGTAGGCCATACATTAAGAGAAGCCACCTCTGGCTTTTGTCCCAGCATCCAGAGATGGTAGGCCATCTGTGGAGGCAATTTGAAGATTTCAAGGCCAATGCTGCAGATGGGTGCTGTGACCAAAACACTGTGGAATGACAATCAGGACACTTGGGCCTTCGTCCTGACTCTGCCATTAACTTGCTGAGTGAATTTAGGCCAGACCATTTTTCTCCTATGCCTCAGTTTCCTCATGTATAAGCAGAGAGTATTGGAGTAAATGGTCTGAAAACATGTTCTAAGTTGTTGCTTTGGTTTCACTCTTGGGGAGAGAGGGAAGGAGAGAAGTCGGCAGGCTGAGGGAGTCCCCCTCTCCATCTGGAACCATGTGGAATTTCTGCAGTGGAGACATTTAACCTGACTTTAATTTGAGTTGAAACGTCTGATATTTCTGATAGTAATAACATGCCCTGGATGGGGCCAGGGGGAGCAAGGCCCCCTGAAAAGAACACCAAAAAGCCCTCTCTGTTCCTTCTCTTGAAGCACAGCCCCCAGCAGGCGGGGGTCCCAGCACCAAGGCCCAGGGAAGCGGGTGTTCCTGAGAAGCCAGGGCTGTAGGAATCCATCTCAGGCTGGCAGGAGGCCATGCTGGCTGCATAGCGGGCTTCTGCACCTCCTTCTCCCTTCAGCCTGCCCCATCTTGCCCTGATAGGCCTGGTGGCTGCTTCGGGATGGGCCAGGGGCTATGGAACACCTGGGAGACAGCCAGACAGTGGGCAGTGTGTGAGGTCCTACCTGCAATATCGCACAAGTGACCTGGCTGAGTAGAGATGCTTGGTGTAAGGGTGTGTGTGGTGGCGGGAGGTCTGGGGTTGGCAGGACACTGCCATGGTGGCCACTGCTGGGTGTGTTTGTCCCTCCCTAGATATCCATCACCCTCATCTTCCTCCCCCCACTGAGTCCATCTTTCCATACAAGCATCTCCTCCTCAGTGGGAGGTCCCCTGGCTGCCACCCCAGCCTCTCCTGCTGTGACACAGATGTTTCATCTTAACCCTCCCTCTGTCACAAAGTAAATCCTAGCCTAGATAGGTGTGGAGGAGCAGGGTCACTCATTCATTGGGGATCCAGCTAAAACTTCTCAACTCTTTTCCCTACCAGACCGAGCACACTATGTTTTAGACAGTGAACATGGATGTCCTGCCTGGTGTCTAGCTTTGGCCCCTCATACTGTATTTATTCTGTGCAGGAGATAGTGAACTGCTGGCCAACCGCCACTATATAAATAGCGCCTGGAGTCAGTGACTAAGTGGTGCCCTTGCCATCCCTCCTCCAGTTTCCCATCCCACCCCTGGCCTGTTTTCCCGCCTTAATGATCCTTCTGTGATGGGGCGATGAGTGGGCAACGGAGAGCCCATGCTGACCCACTAGCCCAGAGCAGGCAGCCCTCCAATTACCCACAAAGCTCAGGGGAGGGCCAGGCGGGGGGTGGGGAGCTAGTGCTTTCTTCCCCCCTTTAAATATATATATTTAAGCAAGGAAACAGATTTCACTTTCAATCTTCTCTCCAAGAGATTGTTATAAACAAAAGCAGGTCTGGGGCAGGAGGAGGAGGGGGAAGAGAGGAAAATGATTTGGGAGATTAAGGAGGCGGCCACGACAACGTCCCCTTTTAAACCTCAATAAGGTTGTTTTTCTTGGTCGTTTTTTCCTCCTTCCCTCTCCAGCCAGCGTTACTTAAAAGGAACATTATGTTATCACAAATCAGATTTCCAAACATCATCTCCAGGTCACTGTGAACAGCTCAGCAATTTGGCTGCAGATTCCTGGAGAAGGAGTCCCCTTTAACCTCCAACTCAAGAGGGAGCTGCCCCCATCGCCAACGCTGGGGAAGCCCTCCCAGTTGGGCTGGGACAGAGAGTAGCCTGCGGGGGAGGGGGGGTGCAGGGCAGGGACTGCTGTGCTGGGGGGACGGAGCCCATGCCACCCCAACTCCACTGTGTCCTGAGGGGCCGCTGGGGCTCCAGCTGCCCACTGGGGACACCCCTGGCTCTGCTGGATGGGAGCTGGACCCCCGTGGGGTGATGTGGGTTTCGTTTTTCCTCTGCCATAAACTTAGGGCTTATCGATGCCACAGAGCTGCCAGGGGAGATTAAAGTCAGGGCTGGCGCCCTGGTGGCAGTGCTCGGTGAGAGACCACACTATTCCAGCTGGGGAGGTGAGGCCTGCAAGTGATGAGGGTGAGGCTGAGGGTGTGGGACAGCTGATGGCTTCTGGAAGAATAATGCTCCCCCTATTCTCTTCCATCTGTCCAAGTGAGGGGCCACCCTTTGCCCTCCCCTCCTCTTTCCTCTGAGGACAGGACAGGAGTTGAGGGAGAAGAGGAAAGAGGAGACTGGTTAGGGGGTGGCAAGTTGGTGTACATCTGAGTAGGAACCTCAGCAGAAGGACCTGGGCTAGACACAAAGCATTTCCAAACTGGAGATTCAGGTCCCATGGAGCAGTTTTCTCTCACAGAGAATTGGGAACAGAAAAGAGTTGGGGTATCTTGGCGTCTCACCAAATGGAAAAAGCTAAGTGACAACAATTGGAACTGGGGTCCCTGAACATTCTGTGTGTCCTGTGTTGCCACAGAACTGAGCCCTGCCAAAACTTTCAATTTCAGGTCCTCAAGCTGAAACCTTCTTTCTAGGATCCTATTGCCATGAATCTTTGTGCACTTCCCAGTAGCCCCGAGGTGCAAGAATTTAAAAGTCCATTTTAGAGACTGGAAAACAGAGGTCCAAAGAGGACTTGCAAAGAGAACATGAGGAGTGAATGGAGGAGTTGGATCTAGACGTGAGGTCTTCTGGCCTTCACTGCCAGGTTCTTTCTTGGGCCCTTGACACTGTGGTGTGGACCTTTACACACCACCCCTTACTCCAGGAACGTCCAAAATGAAGCAAGTGACAGAGTAGGCCCAGGAGTGCACTCTTGGCTTTGATCGGGGTAGACGTAGTGGAATAATCCAAAAGGCAAAAGAATTTCCCTGAAAACAGAAAATGCAGAAGAACTCCAAGGTCAAGGCTGAAATTCAGTCATGAGCTAGGAGAGAGGCCTGCCTAGGCAGAGATGGCTGAGGGTAAAAGGATAGCCCAGAGGCTGAAGGTTTACTTAGGAAGAACCAGAAAGCCACCTCCACCTGGCCCAGGTGGCAAGGCCCTTGATGCTTCCACAGTGACTGTGAGGAAAGCCCTTGGGGTTCTGGAGTGAAGCCAGGAGAAACAACAGGCCAGAAGGCCCTCCCTCTGAAATCCGTTCTGCCAGGCCTCATTGTGCCCACCTGGTGCCCTTTCCTAGTGCAGGGGAAGAAGAAAGCTCACCTACTATGCACCAGTTCCTTGCTCATCATTATCTCATTGACTCACATGAGCAAAGATTTTGCTTTCCGTTTTAGGATGGGAAAGCGAGGCCTAGAGAAGGGAAGGGCCTTGTCCAGGACTCAGAAATAACACAGCACACAGCCTGGGTTGGAACCTGAGTCTGTCTCACTCAAAACTTTGGCTCTTTCTGCTAAGCCACGACCTCAAAGGCACAGGGGTCACCATGGAAGGTGCCCAGCAGAAGCACCCAGGTCACCCTCAGTTTGGGGAGTTCTGGACCTTTGATCATCTAGGTTTCCTACTCCAGGGGCCTTCAGACTCTCTGACCTCAGGAAGTGGACCCAGGAGCCTAGCAGACCAGAGATGGAAAACTGGGGAGCTGGGGGATGTGGATGGGAGAACCTCCTACCACTCCCCTCATCTCCACACTCCTCCCTCCTCCTAGGTTCCCTAGCAGTCCCTCCAGAGCACCCAAGAAAGGAGACACTGAGGAGGGGTTCAACATTTTTCTCATGCCACTGGGTCCTGGGCACCTGGCCCAGGCACCTCCCTTCCACGTTCCTCTGGGAGGAGGGTGGCACAGCACCCACCGCAGCCTTGGGCAGACGGACACTCGGCCCGCCACCCCCACCACCAACAGGGGCTGCTTCAAACATCAGCTCGGGGCATGCAGAGGCCTCTCCCTCACTTGCTTTATTTATCTTGGCCCAAGGACGACGAAGCCCGGATCTGAGGGGAGGATGGAGAGGCCATTTCCAATATTTCCTCCCGGCCTCCCCATGCCCCTGAGTTGCCCCTTAGTACCTGGGAGGAGAGGGCAGAGGTCTGTGGTCTGAAAACAATGACTTGAAACTGGAGGGGGTGCAGGGATGAAGGGAGAGAGAGAACTCAGAGCCCACAAGCCCTGTGGTGGACTTGCAGGTAGTACACCGCACCCCCAGGTGGGCTGTGCTCACTGAGGGCCTCAGCCCCCAGCTGGGCCCACCCCAGGCCCAGCCTCAGACAGCTGTGGATACATGGGGGTGGACACTGGCCTGGTTCCCTCTGCCTTCAGGGTCAGGCCTGCACCAGAGTGTCAGCACCCCTGGGAAGCCAGGCCGAGAGCCCTCTGTTCAGGCCAGTGAGAGGAGGGGATTGCAGGCCTGTCCTGGTGTCCAGGGAGCTCCAGGCCTGTATCCCCAGAGCCCAACTACCTCAGCAGAGCTACCCCATCACGGAGCTCCAGGTCTCCCCCCTCTTCAGCTTGTCTGCACTGCTGGAGTCCCTGTCTCCAGTTATCATGTCCCCCACCACACCCAGCGCTGTCCTTCAGCCAAGCCACACACATGGAACTGCTTTCATCTCCCTCCTCAGCTGGGCCTGCCCTTCCCAAGGGCGCAGGGACTTTGCTCCTCTGAATTCCCTCCAATTTGTCTCCATCACTCCCATGCCCGGGGACGTTCAGCTGCACAGTGGCCTCGGAGGACAGGCAGGAGGCATGGGGGTGGCAACAAGCTGGCTTGCTCCTGATAGATATCAAGGAGGGGAGGACATTTTTTCTTTCTCAGCCTCCCTCCTTCCTTCTGGGTTCTGTAGGGCGGTGAGGTGTCAGGGGGTGGGTGGCCTTAGGCTCAATCAGCAAATGTGTCTGAACATCTCCAGTGTGGGTGATGAAAGGGGTCGGACTTGGTTCCTGCCTATGAGGATTTGTCAGACCAGTTGCTATGGTTTCAGTGTGTCCCCCAGAATTCATGTGTTGGCCCCAATATGGCAGTATTGGGAGGGGAACCCAGAGGGAGGTGTTTGGGTCAAGGGGACAGAGCTGTCATGAACAGAAGAATGGGATCTCGTGGGAGGGAGGAGTTCTCACTCTCGCGGGACTGGATTAGTTACCACAATGGGGGTTGTTACAAAGAAGGCTGCTTCTTGTATTCTCCCCGTCGTGTGCCTGCTTGCCCTTTCACTTTCTGCCATGAGCTGAAACAGCACAAGACCCTCATGGGTGCCATGCTCTTACACTTCCCAGCCTCCAAAACCACGAGCCGAAATAAACCTCTTTTCTTTACAAATTACCCAGTCTCAAGTGTTCTGTTATAGCAACAGAAAATGAATCCATAAAAGAGGTCATATTAGTAATAACAGCACTGATAAGAGCAATATGGTACTTTCCCCATGGCAGACACTATCCTAAGTACTGTACACAGATTAATCTTTTCATTTTCACAAGGGCCCTATGGAGTAGGAACTATACTTATCTTCAATTTACAGGCAAGGAAACTGGGGTTCTTGCTCAAAGGTATTCTGTAAATTTCCCTAGGAACTGGATAATGTTCCAGCTGGGATTCTGTACCCAGGGAGGCTCACTCCAGAGCCTATGCTCCAAACCACTGCATTAGACCTGACTGGAGCTAGGCATGATGGCACAGGCCTGTAGTCTGAGCTACTCAGGAGGTTGAGACAGGAGCATTGCAAGTTTGAGGCCAGCATCAGCCATGTAGTGAGACTCTGTTCTCAAAAGAAAATCAAGGGGGCTGGGGATATAGGTCAATGTTGCACCCCCACTACTGCAAAAAGAAAACAAAACAAATAAACAAAAACACCCGGCCATGAAAGCTGGCAGAATGTTTGGAGGAGAGACCTATTCTTTCAAACAGGAAATTCAGTGAAGGCTTGCTGGAGGAAGCAGCCCTTGTGATGAGCCTTGCAGGCAGCTGGACCAGGCAGAGAGCTGGGAGAGAACATTCCAGGTGAAGGCAAGAGGAAAAGCAATCACCAGGGAACAGGGCATTGAAAGTCAGGTCCTAAGGTCACAGGGAGCTCAGAGTAATGAGGAGTTCAAGGGCAGCCTCGCAAGTCAAGGCTGGGAAGGCAGAGGCTCTGGCAATGGTCAGCCAGGCAAGAGATGAGCTGGTTCTGTTCTGGAATGGTGGCAGTGGGGATGTCAGGAGATGGCACAGATGACAGATGGATAGAATCTGGTCCCCAAATGGATGCCAGGTGTAAGGGAGAGTGAGGCGCTCAGAAAGGAAGACATGAATACTGGCACTGGACCACTGTGGAGGAGGGAAAGGTGGGTGGAATGGGGTAGTTCGTCATGGACATGGAGAAGTTGAGGTGCTTGTGGGCCATTCAGAAAGGCTCCCATTTTGGCAAACAAGGAGAGCCCTGTATGTCCTAAGTGTGGGATTCCTGCATTTCTGTAGTGGGAGATGTTTCTGGAAAGGAAGCTGGAGCCTTGAATAACAAGTTAATTAGTTAGGACTTGATTCAGTAGGCCACAGGGAGCCTGTAAAGGGCCCTTGAGGAGGGGAGTAATGTAATCTGATTTGCCTTTCAGGAAGGTCGCTGTGGTGATACTGTGGGAGACAGGCTGCTCATGAACAGAGAGTGAAGGGAGATGGTGGGGATGGGTATGAAGGGACACACACGAGAGACATTTTAATGACAGAAAGGGCAGGACCCAGAGAGGGGAAGAGAGGTTAAAAAGAACGAGTGCTATGGCCCCCTGTGGAGAAGGAGCAGGTATGCTGGTCAGGGGGAAACAGAGTGGCTGGCAGTGGGGACGGGGGCCATTGAGGTCTGTGGCTTTCTCCCTGCTTGTTTGCTCCCCTGGGGGTCCTGGCCACAGGTTTTCATTTGAGGACAGAAGAAATGCTTCCAAAGATAGCACCTCCCTCCTGCCACAGGTTATAAATCTCCAGAGCCAGGACACTGACACACACCTGCTGTAGGCCTGGGCTCCACAGCTGGGAAGACAGGGTTGGGGCCAGCACTTCCCAAAAGATGGGAGCATTTCCAGGTTCTGTTTCCAAAGGAATTCCTGGCTGGTGAAACACCAGAAAGCAGTGACTGTTGGGAGGGGAAAGAGCCCACCCATCCCTAAACAGGTCTCAGCATTTACAGAGGGGTGGGGGGGTGGTTTCAGGCAGCTTTTTCACTGCTGTGACTAAAAGGACCCAACCAGAACAACTGTAGGGAGGAACAGTTTATCTTGAGGCTCACAGTTTGAGGTCTCAGTCCACATACAGCCAGCAACATCATGGTGGAAGAGTATGGTGGAGGGAAGCAGCTCACATGATGTTCAGGAAGCTGACTCTACCTGCCCGATACAATATGTACCCCAAAGCCACACTTGCCATGCCTCCCCGTCTCCTGATACCACTCAGTGAATCCTATCAGGGTATTAATCACTGATTGGGTTAAAGCTCTCACAACCCAATCATTTCTTCTTTGAACTTCCTTGCATTGTCTCACTCATAAGCTTTTGGAGGACATCTCACATCCAAACCATAACATGGGGTCTTTCCCTAGGAATTAAGCCAGCCAGACTTAGAAGGATGTACCACTGTCAGTGACCGTCAAGTCTGGGGCCACAGCAAGACCAGCACACCCTCCATGCACACACATACTGAGACGGTCTCAGAGCTGGAAGGACCCTGGCAAATGCTTGAGCCTAGTCCCAACATGTTGACCTCTGGGGAAGCAGACAATTTGCAGACAAGGCACAGGGACACAGTGACAGAGCTGAGCCTTTAACTCCTGGTTCAGGGCTTGCTAGCACAAAGCTCCACCTTCTACAGGGAGGACATAACAAGAGAGATGAAGATATCTTGGGATGCATCTGTCACCACCTGGAGAAAAGTCATTTCTTCCCTCCTTTTCTGGAGATAGGACTGAGGACTGACTGCAGTCACTGTCATTGCCAGAGCAATTAGACTTTGGCGATCTTTGGAGGAATTGAATTTGGCAAAAGTGAAGCAAGACTGAAGGCCAAGAGATAATTCTGAAGAGGCCAAAAGAAAGTGGTGGAACCCACTTAGAGAAACTGGGGTGCCAAACTGGAAGATGGCAGGATCTTGGCCGAGGGTGGAAGGGCTTCTGGGAATGGCTATTAGCTGGAGAAGACAGGAGACAGCAGAGAAATGGAGGGTTGGGGAGGGAAAGATTATTAGGAGCCTTGGGAAGAATGCTACTTATCTCAGGGTGTCACCAGAATGAACCATGGCAGGCCAGGTCTCCAGGGAGCACTTCTGGTCTGAAGTCCAGAATTCAACCTGGAGATCCAGACAGAAAGGTTCTGGTTTTCTCAGAGGTCAGTAAGGTGAGAGAGACCTTCTTAGGAGACTTATTCCTTGGTGACCATCTTTAGAGCAAAAGTTTCTGAGAAGAGCCAGGCATGGTGGCTCACTCCTGTAATCCCAACAACTTGGGAGGCTGAGGTAGGTGGATCACCAGTTCAAAATCAGCCTCAACAACTTAGTGAGGCCCTAAGCCACTCAGCGAGACCCTGTCTCAAAATAAAACAGAAAGGGCTGGGGATGTGGCTCAGTGGTTGAGAGCCCTTGGGTTCAATTCCTGGTACCAAAACAAAACAAAACAAAAGATTTTTCAGAAGAGATAAGCTTGGCCTTGGGCTGAATGGGCAGGTGGTGGCACCTGTATATTCTCCTCATCTTTGACAGACCATGGAAGCTGCAGGCAAAGGCTAGCTGCCCTAACCCCCTTTGGTGCATGGACATGAATTTGGTACACACATGGCCGGTGCTACCCCTCTAATGTATGCATGCTGCACACTCTCTGCAAATCGATTGCCCAGGCTGCTGGTGTGAGAAGCTGGAATGCCTCTAGGCCATTCTTAGGCAGGATCCCAATGTCTTGGCCTGGGCCAAACTGCACAGCCTCCCCACCCCACACTGACCTGACAGCCTAGATAGCATTTCTACCATTCATGCCTCAATAGTGGAAAGGGGGGGAAACTTCCTACCTGCCTCATAGCAGGCCAGGCTAAGGAGTATCCCAGCTTCTTCTGCTGTCCTCCCACAATGGTTCCTGCCACAATGATTCATTTTCTGAGCCATTTTATTGGTTCCTAGATGAAGCTTTGTGATTTACACCACAAGCACTCTGCTGTGGCCACCCAGAGCCTTGTGTGGTCCTTGTCTTGCTCTGATTTAGCTTCAGCCCTCAGCTTACCCCCTGGGTCCTATCTCTGTCTGGAGAGATTGCCCTCATATGTTCTAGTTCTAAAGCACCTTGTTCCTCCTAGGACACCGTCCCCTTTCTGATATCCCAATGCATGCAATACACACTCCATGAAACTTGTTGATGCTATAACAGAAATTGATAAGACTGAGGAGCTCCTGATCCTAGGACCTCGACTCCTTCATCAGAAGTTTCCCTAGGGTCCAAGAACACCCCCCACCATGACCTGGCCTGTCATCCCTGAGAGAAGTAGTTGTTAGGCCAGATCCAGAGGATGAGGGCAGGTTGGAGAGCGCAAGGAAGGGACAAGCCACAGAACAGCTTGTCATCTGTTGAACAGTAGGAGCCAAGACAGAACCTCTTCCAACACTGACACTCTGTTTCCAGGTTGTCAACTCTAGCCCAAGGTTATACTCATAGGTAGAGGCAACCACAAGCCCAGCCGGTCATCTTGCTTTGAAGTGTCAGACATTCTTTTGAGAGAGGTAACAATGTGGCCTTTGTCTTTCTCCTCCCTCTCATTCTCACTTTCCCTGTCTGCTAGTTCTTTATGTGGTCATTTCCTGGCCTTCCTCCAAAAAGGGAGAAAAAAAGAAAAAGAAAAAAAATCAGCCACCAATCTAGGCCACAGAGAGCATTAGGGCAGACCTGTCCTTCTTGTGAACTGGCTGTCCTCTGGGGCCCTGAAGGGAGGCAGAGGTGGTGGATAGAGTCCCTCTGCCAGGAAAAAACCTGGTCCCCTTTCAAGTGCCCCAGGGTGTCGCAGTTGCAGGAGACAACACCTGGACCCTGGTAAGTGTCTTAATGGGTAGGTGAACATTGAGCTGGTTTTTGGAAGGTGTGTACTTGCCCAGAAGCAGGAGGATGGATTTGGTGGCAACCCAGGTCACTTGTGAGGTCCAGAATATGGCAGGGGATTTGGAGCACCAATTTCAAGAACTTAAGGTTCTTCCCTGGGACTCTGAACCCAGGAAAATTCTGCAGAAACTGTGACCCCATCCCATTCTCTTACCCTAAGCTTTTAGTCAAATGTTCCTGTGCCTTTGAAGTTCTCCAAAGGTCACTTTATCCATCCCCCAGCCTCCAGGCTGTAAGACATTTTCCTCCAACCTGGCTAACCAATCCCTCCCTGCAAGCTCAGGCATTCTGTTCTCCAAAAAATTTTAGTGGGTGACCATGGCATTGGCCTTGGGCCCTGGAAGCCATGTGTGCCTGCTTCTGAGTGCAGGGTTGGGGTGTTCCAGAGAAGGGGAACAAGGAGCTGCCTGATATAGTCAGCTGGGCAGCAGGGCCTCTGAGGAGCAAGGCCCCTCTCCTGTTGAGGATCACTTTAGAGGAGAGCCTTTAAGGCTCCTTGGACTGCCCCTGCCTTTCTGGCAGCCTGCCTGCATCTCAATTTCTAAGCAGAGCCCAGGGTTTGGCCTCAGGAGCAACCTGAGTCCCAGCCCAAGGCCTTCTGAGAGCAGCAGAGTAAAACAGCTCCAATCAGCCTTTGGCTGCCTTGCTTCCTGCAGGTGGAAAAATCATCCTATTTATCCCCAAATGGATTTGTCTACTCAAACAACAAACAGACACAGAAACACACATGGAGTTGTAGACATATGTGCAAGACAGATCCATAGATGCACAACCTCTCTCTCTCTCTCTCTCTCTCTCCTCTCTCTCCCTGTCTCTCCCTCCTTTCCTCCCACTGTCTCTGCCTCTCTCCATCTCTATGACTTTCTTTCTGTCTCTGTCTCTCCCCCACCCTCTGTTTCTCCTCTTTCTCTCCCTCCCCCTTTCCCAAGGCCCCCTCTTGCTTCCATTACAGCATTTATCAAAGAGGCCTGACCTCATGTTGTAAAAATATACAGCGTGGAACAAAATCCACCTTAAACTCTCTTCTAAATATATTAAAATAATAGGAATTCTCATCTGCCTGATTGAATTTGCTGCTTGATATTAGAAGCATGCCAGGCCCTTCTGGGCCCAGTCTGGGGCAGGGAGGGGCTGGGATTCCCTGCCTGAATCCTCTCTCTTGGCCAAGGGATCAGCTTCCTTGGGTGGGTGGGGCCCAGTGAGGGAGTGAGGCTGTGTTCTAGCCAAGGGACCTTGGGCAGTCACTTCAGTCTGCAGCCTGCACAGTCCACTGAGCAAGTGCAGACAAATATTGGGGCTTCTCTGGTCCACATAGCACCCCATCTTAGCCTGGAAGCGGTGAACCTTTGTTTCCCATTCCCATCAGCACCAGGGTTCATAAGCCATCCTGTAGTGGCTCTCATGCTTCCAAACATCCAATTTCTTGGCCCATGGGAATACAAGCTTCTTGAGGGCAGGGGCCATATCTTGTTCTTTGTGTCACCAGGATTCAAAATGGCCTGCTACAGAACAAAGGCTTGGGGGAACATGGGTGGAATGAGCAATTTTGTTCATTCATTTATTCAAGGTGGATTTATTGAACACTTAGTATGTTCCAAGTGCTGGGAACACAATCCAAACCCAAAGTCGTTGAATTCTGACCTCCTATAGATGTTATTGTAATGAATAAATAAATGGGCTCACTCAGCTGGTGAGAGAGAGTAATTATTGCCCTGGATTGGGTTTCCCCTCCAAACCTCCTACTCCCTAGAAAAGCAAATAACAGAACTTGCTTAAAATTAGACTCTGCTCCACAGAGCTACTGCATCTGCCTCATTGTGTCTTGCTTAGGACTTGCATAGGAGGCTGATGGCTTCTTGGGGCAACATTGTACAGGCAGAGAAGAAGAAAGGACAGGGTTCTGACACAAGACTCCATACTCGTTTAGGATTGCAGCTAGAGAGTAGGCCTGGCAAGCAGTGAAGGATCATTTTCTAGTGAGCAAAGTTTAGTGTCAAAGGGCAGGTACCCAATCAATGGTGGGCCCTGAGCTCACAAAGAGATATAAATGAGACAGGACAATCCTGTGGCAGGAAGGCAGCTACAGGTGGATCTTGTGTCTTGAAGAAGCAATGGTTATCTAAGGAAGAGCCCTAGAGTGTCACATGGAGGTATGAATCAGTTGGTGTAAGCAATGGTGTGCTGGTAAATGTTTAGTAAATTGCTCATTGGGAGAATAAAAAGCCCTGATTTGCAGTGTTTGCCAATTACTATGGTATAAATACTCCCAAGATGGCTGACTTCAACTTCTGAACATGACATCACTAAATGCCAATTTGGGAAGATCTATGCACAAAGGCCTTGCCCTGGGCTGGGGATTGGGATCAGGAATACAATTCTTAGGGAAGGACTTACACTAGGTTGAGGATGAGTGTTTGACTGAGGTCATTTATGTCATAGAGTCTGTGCCAGCACTGGCTTGATCTATTGGATGATTTAGCATTTATAGAGGCAGGAGGACATCAATGCAGTGGTGGGGTCCTAGGGGTCAAGGATAGTTGCTGATGTCTGATCTTGAAAATTAAAGCGTGCCATGATATGGTGGTTCCTCATGTAGCTGTATGAAATTTTCATGTACTCATTTTTTGACCTCAAAAATACCCTATAACATAACATAGGTAATTCTTATTATCCCAATTTTTAGATGAAGATAATGAGACCCAGATGGATTAAATAACTGTCCCATGTTGCTGACTCCATTCTGTTCTCAACCTCCATACTCTACACCTCTAGCTATGATTCTCTGATGGAATCTTCTTGAAACAGATCACTTGCCTGGGCCCACAGTACCTAACTGAGCGTTATGGCCTGGCCTACTACTGCTAAAATACTTCTTCCCATTCTTTTTCTAGAACCCACCTCCCAACTGAGGGGCTGTTCCTGGCCTCTTGAAATCTGTAGCCACCCACACCCCCAGAAGACTCAGTTCTACTCTTTATTTTATTTTGTGACTGTGAGATCTGGGATGATGATATATGTGTTCTGAGGTAAGGGGTAGCTAAGCCTGGGTGGTCTTTAGGAAGAGGGAAGAACTTTCTAGAAGGGGGAAGAAAAGGAGGAGGGTGACAGCTCAAGTCCCACAATTGTCCTCTGCTGCTATCAGCATTGCTGTGACCCCTGCACACAATCAGAGCAGAGTGAGCTGTGACCTGCTGAAGTGTAAACAGGATGAGAGACTCTGAGATCCTGGGAGTGGCTGCTGGAAAAGCTCATCACCTACAACATGTGTTCACGTGTGCGTGTGCACAGACCTGCTTCCACACCCGGACTCAAATGAGAGACTGTATCTGAGTGTGGTGAGCTGGTACACGGGTGAGATGCTATGATTGTGTGAGTGAGGGAGAAACATGGACATCCTGGACTCCTGGAATTTCCCTGACCTTCTGGAAAACCCCCAGCAGAGGAGGCTTGGCAAGGGCTCCAGGGAAGCCCTGAGAGGGTGCCTTGGGGGGCACACTGGCTCCAGGAGGGGCTTTCCTGTGACTCAAGGTCACTGGCCCTCTTGTGGCCCCTACTAGACATAAGTCTTCAGTCTCCAGCAAATGCCTGGAGAGAGGGGAGGCATTTCCTCTGAATTTTTCTCCACAAAAGGAAGAGACATACAACTGAGGAAAAGCTTGTAAGGAAGCCCCAGGGGTGGGCACCTGGCCCGGCCTGCCCTTGGTTGTCCCTGTGGTTGCCTGTGACCACATGATCAATCCCAATGTCTCAGCTTTGTCACAGAAGCACAGTATAGAGGGAGGAGCACGGCCTTAATGTTGGAGTAGGTAGCTTAGGTAGGCATACGCAACAAGGATTAGGGAGAGGAAATTCAGGCTTTGTCCCAGGGCCACACACAATGGGCCAACACACCACCTGGGGACCACCTTCATGCAGTCAGACAGGTCCATGTCAGCCTGAAGAAAATGGATATGGTATATGCTGAACAATTTCCAAGATGGCGAAATCTGCACACGTGCATTAAACCATCATGGGAAACTTCAGTAACCACCCCAAATTCATAATACATGAAAAGGGAGGTTCCCACTCCAAATACCAAAACTCTCCCCATGGGGACCCCAGGCCCTTTCCTCTCATGGAGATCATCCCCTCCACGCACCTTGGAGCATTATTTCTATTTCACCTAATGAACCCTTTATGCTTTTCTGTGTCCCTCAAATCTGTCTTTCAGGAAGACAAAAACCTCCACTAGGTAACATTTGCACTGCACTGAGATTATGATGTTTTTATTTGTTCTTTTTGATATACATGACAATAGAGTATATTTTAACATACATACATGGAATATATCTTATTCTAATTAGGATCCCATTGTGGTGGATGTACATGATGGTCGGATTCACTGTGGTATTTCATATATGAACATAGGAAAGTTGTGTCTGATTCACTTAAATGTCTTTCCTATTCCCATTCTCATTTCCCTTAATTTCCTTTTGTATAATCCACTGAACTTCTATTCTTTCCTCCCTCCCTTATTGTGTGTCAGCATCCACATATCAGAGAGAACATTCGACATTTGTTTTTTTGGAATTAGCTTATTTCACTTAGCATGGTACTCTCCAGATCTATTCATTTGCTGGCAAATGTCATAAAATCATTGTTCTTCATGGCTGAGTAATATTCCATTGTGTATATACACCATATTTTCTTTATCCATTTGTCTATTGAAGGGCGCCTAGGTTGGTTTCATAGCTTTGCTGTTGTGAAATGAGCTGCTATAAACATTGATGAAGCTGCGTCAATCCTTGCTCCCTCCGTTGAGTACCTACTCTAGGACTTCAGGTGAGCTCTCACATACTACTAAGCTTTGGTTTCCTCATCTATAA
>NW_026692470.1:0-21583 GCF_021218885.2 Marmota monax | reverse complement strand
CTATAATTATAATTTATAAATTTGTACATTAATTCATTTAACAAATATTCATTGAGCATCTGTTGTATGCCATGCACTGTGGTAGGCACTGGGGATACAGAAGATACAGAAATTAAGAGAACAAGTCTGTTTAATGGGCCTGACAGAGAAGCAATGAACAAATACAGACTCACTTTCTTTTTTTCTTTCTCTTTTCTTTCTTATTTATTTATTTTTGTACCGGAGATTGAACCGGAGCCCTTTACCAATGAGCTACATCCTCAGTCCTTTCTAGTTGTAATCTGGAGATGGAGGCCTCGCTCAGTTGCAGAGGCTAGTTTTGAATTTGCAATCCTCCTGCCTCAGCTTCCCAAATGGCTGGGATTACAGGCAGGTGCTACCATACTCCTGCCCAGACTCACTTTCTGGAACAGTTAGTGTTCTGAGGAGAATAAAAAGGAGTGTCAGAGTAGATTATGAAAGGTGGGGAGTGGCTGCTTGTATTGGACTGTTAGGAAAGGCATCTATGAAGAGGTGAAATGCAAATCATTCAGATCTCATGAGAATTTAAGCACAGATGCAGCATTTCAGACACTAGGAATAGAAATTTTACATATGTAAAGGGAAAAAAAATAAAGGGGGTTTTAGAGAAACAGAAGGAAGACCATCATGGATAAAAGTTGTCAATTGTGTCTCCCAATCTGTCATTTGTGTATTAATTTTGTTTATGGTGCCTATTGTTATGCAGACATTTCAGAGTTTTGATGGCATCAAATGTACCAGTCTTTTCATTGAGATCTTTTTTGCTTTCTGTGGTTTCTTTAAAAGACGGTTTCCCCCCGACATCAATATTATAACCATACTTTTCAATATTTTCTTATATTAGAGTCATATTTTATATTTTATATCTTTTGCTTTTACTTTGTCTGTAATTTCACTTTTAAATGGTGTGAAGAAAGGATCTAATTTTTTTTCACAAATGGATAGCCAATTGCCTCAATACTATTTATTGAATAGACCATTCTTTCTCTGCTGATTTGAAAAGCCGCCTTCATTAAATACCAGATTACCACACACACATGGATGTGTTTCTGGTCTCTATTCAGTGCCATTGCTCCCTATCTCTATCCCTGTGCTAGGTCTGATTATTAGGCCAGTAATCCTGCATCAGGGCAAATTGGCTATTTAGAGCCTTTGTCCATTCTGATTGGTCTGAATTTTGGCATACCCATTTTTGTCTACTTTGAATAGAGCTCTAGCACATAGTTTTCTTTCCTAGAAATGTATGAAATATTTGGATGTCTGGTCAAGCAAGTCTCCCTTTCCATTGTTCTTCTCTTTCAAAATTGTCTTAGCTATTCTTGTGCATTTTCTCTCACACATGAATTTTCTAATCAATTTGTCAAGTTCTGTGAAAACTCCTGCTGGGAATTTGACTGTGATTGAATTAAATTTATAGATTAGCTTGGAAATAACTGATATCTTTACAATATTGAGTTTCCCATCCAGGAACATGAGTGTATCTCCATATATTTAGATCTCTTCAAGTGTTCTTTTGTAAAATTGTAGAGTCTTCTTTTTATAAGCCTCTCACACTTCTTATCTGGTTTTTCCTTAGGTATTTTCTACTTCTGTTGCTTTTGGGAAAGGAACTCTTTTACCCAATTTACTTTCTAATTGCTCATTGCTGGTTTATTTTGATTTCTTTTACAAGAAACTTCATTTTGTAATAGTTTTAGATTTATAGGAAAAAAAAATCCAAATAAGGAGAGGGATGTATCTCAGTGGTAGAGTGCTTGCCTAGTGTGTGTGATTTGGTGGATTCAATCCCCAGCACCATTAAAACAAAAAATAAGAACAGAAAGAAAGAAGAATTCATTCCAAAGATAATATAGAGAGTTCTCATAATCCATGCCTCATTAAAAAAAATTATAGTTGTAGATGGACAGCATGCCTTTATTTTATTTATTTATTTTTATATGGTGCTGAGGATTGAACCCAGTGCTCACATGTGCAAGGCAAGTGCTCTACCACTGAGCTACAGCCCCAGCCCTCTATGCCTCATTTTTATATTATGAACAACTTACATTACTATACACACTTAATGAATGAATCAATGCATTATTATTAACTAAGGTACATTGGTTATTCATATTTCCTTAGTTTTTACCTAATGTCCTTTTTTCTGTTCCAGGATACCACATTCCATTTAGTTATCACATTTCCGTAGGCTCCTCTCAGCTGTGACAGTTTCTCAGACTTTCATTGTTACTCATGACCTTGATCATTTTGAGGAGTACTGCTCAGGTACTTCCTGGAATCTGCCTTAACAGAGATTTTTCTGATATTTTTCTCATAATTTGACTGAGGTTATAAATCTGGGGAAGGAAGATCACAGAGGTAAATGCCATTTCCATCACATGATAGGAATATATGATCAACATGACTTGTCACTGTTGATGTTTCTGTGATCAACTAGCTGAGAATTTGTCGTAAGTCTCCTCCATTATAAAATTACTTTTTTTCCACCTTCCATAGTGTACTCCTTAGGAAGAGTTACTATGGGCAGGTCACACTAAAAAGTGGGAAGTGATGCTCCACCTCGTTGTGGATAGAATATTTTCATAAATTACTTGAAATTCTCATGCCCTGTAGATTTATCCATTCTGCTTGATTTGTATCAGTATTGACTCATGAACATTTATTTTTATATTTGGGTTATAATATAATACTTTTTAGATTTGTTCAGGTAACTGGGAACTCTTTCAAATAGATCCAATGTTCTTCGTATCCCAAAAATGTTTTTTTATTTATTCCTGTGTTTGGGTTTAGGTTTTTTTGGGGGTACTCCCATACTTTCTGAAACCATAGAATATTCCAGTCCTATTTTGTGCATTTCCTGCTCCAGTTGTCAAACCAGCTACTTCTTCAAGGATCCCTGTTTCCTTTTATTGGAGGATGGTATTAGATACCAAGATCTAATCACGATGTAGTTGCTTTTAGGCCTTATCAGCCAACAGTACCAAAATGTTTGTGTGTATTGTAATCTATGTATATCTATAAATATTTCTGTATGTAACTATCTGTATCTATATAGTAAGCTAAACATGATGATGACTTCAACTCTAATCTGTAATCATGTGGATGATTCTAGTCTACTTCTCTTGCTTATCTATAAACTACAACAGTGATGAATCAGGCTCAAACTTTTGAACATCCATTAACTTAATTGTATTCTTCCAGTATACATGTATGGTGGTATAAGAATTGTTAACCATACCCCTGCGGAAAATAAATTTCTCACAATAAATTTCAGTTTCTTTTACTTTAAGGTTTACAGATTGCAGATTTTCAAAGTTACTTAGGTTAATCCCCCCTTCCTCTCACCACCCTACAATTTGATTCTTTGGTCACATTCTGCATTCCATCCTGGAATCCCCAATCTCCTAAATGATTTTTTAAAATTTGCTTCATTAAGATTACTTCCTTATGCTGTAAAGTTCTGTGGCTTTTGAATAATGCTGTGTCATGTAACCACAATTTCAATATTATACAAAATGGTTTCACTACCTTTAAGTCCCCTTTGCTTCCCCTATTCATTTTTTACCCTCCTCACCTGGAGCCCCAGTGACCACTGATCTTTTTATTATATGGTCATCACTATAGTTTTGCATTTTACAGAATGTCATTTCCAGATTGTTTGGCATCATATAATATGTAGCCTTTCGGAATGACCTCTTTTGCTTACTTCACCCATGTTGTTCTGTTTCTTTTTTTTAGTGGGGATGAGGGGTGGGTACTGGGGATTGAACTCAGAGACAATGAACCACTGAGCCACATCCCCAGCCCTATTTTGTATTTTTTATTTACAGACGTGGTCTCACTGAGTTGCTTAGTGTCCCAGCCGGCAGGACACATCAACAAGGGCCACAAACCTAGGGACAAGAGACAGGAGAGATGACAGCAAGACAGGAGTTCTGATCAAGTTGCAAACTTTTATTGTTCACACAGGGGTATTTATATGCTGGGGATGGGGAAGCTCTCTAATCAGCAATTGCTGGATGTGGGTGGTAAAACTGCCAGCTGCAAGATGTCTGATGATCCTGATAACCGCAGGATGTTCCAGGGAGATAGGTAGCTGCAGGATGTCTCCCAGGCAGGATGTCTCCCAGGGGGCTGTCAGGCTATTCTTTGAAGGAGAATTTCCTTCTAGCCCCTGACAGCTTAGTGCCTCACTTTTGCTGAGGCTGGCTCTGAACTTGTAATCCTCCTGCCTCAGCCTCCTGACTGCTGGGATTACAGGTGTGCACCTCCACACCTGGCTTGTTTTGTTACTTAATAGCTCATTTATTTGTAGCATTGAATAATATTCCATTGTATGGATTTTTTTAATTTCTATTCACATATTGATAAGTAGGTGAATGTATAGTTGCTTACTAGTTTGGGCAATTATGAATAGGTAAATCAAGAACAGGTGGATCTATTGTTGCTTCTACTTTAGGGCAATTATGAGTACAGCTGCTATAACATCTGTGAGGAAGTTTTTTTGTGGGCACAAATTTTCAAATCAGTTGACTAAGTACCTAGGGATAAAATTACTGGATTTTATGTTCAGACAACACCTAGCTTTGTACAAAATCACCAAACTGTCTTCTAAAGTTGTGGTACCATTTTGCATAAGCAATAGCCATGAATGGACATTCCTATTGCTCCACATCTTCACCATCGATTTATATTTTCAGTTTTTGGACTTCAGCCATCCTATATACATATGTGGTATTATTTAAATTTGCAATACCCTAATGATAAATGATGTTGAGCATGTTTTCATGTGCTTGTTTGCCATCCATATATTATCTTTAATGTAGCATCTGTTCTAATTTTTCACCTATTTTAATTGTGTTATTTTTCTTGTTATTTTTGTATTTTAAGTGTTCTTTCTATATTTTGGATATAAGTTTTCTACTGTATTTGTTTTGTAAATATTTTCCTCCTATCTTAATTAAAATCAAAGACATCTACTCTGCCAAATACACAGTAGATGTCTTCAATTTTAATTAAGTGTAACATCATTTGTTTTTCCTTTTATGTATTGTGCTTTTGGTGTTATGTTTAAAAACTCATTACAAACCCAAGATCACCTTGGCTTTCTCTTATGTTTCATACAATTTTTACTGTTTTCTGCTTTACATGTAGGTATATAACCCATTTTGAATGAATTTGGGGGGGAAGGTATAAGGACTTTGTTTAGTTTTTATGAGTTTTGTTTTTTTTTTGCTTATGGGCATCTATAAGCAAATGTTGCTAGATTATCCTTTTTCCACTGAATGATCTTAGTTCCTGTATCAAGGAACAACTGACTATATTTGCATGGGTCTACTTCTGGGCTCTGCATTGTGTTTTGTTGATATTTGGTTCTATTTGCATAGATGTGTGTGTTATTTCACTAACACCACATTGTCTTTCACTACAGTTGCTTAATAGTCAGTCATGAAATTTGGTCATGTGAGTTCCTCAACTTTGATTTTTCAGCATTGTGTTGGCCACTCTAGGTCTTTTGCCTTTCTATATAAGTTTAAGTGTCAACTTATATATACAGAATAGCTTGCTGGGATTTAGTTTAAGATTGTATTAAACTGGGTGCAGTGACACATGCCTGTAATTCTAGCGGCTCAGCAGGCTAAGGCAGAAGGATCATAAGTTCAAACCAGTCTCTGCAACTTAGTGATGCTCTAAGCAACTCAGCAAGACCCTGTCTCTAAATAAATTTAAAAAAGGACTTGGGATGTGGCTCAGTGGCTAAGTGCCCCTGGATTCAATCCCTGGTACCAAAAAAAAAAAAAAATGAGATCTATAGATCAAGTTGGAGAAGATCTGACATCTTAACAATATTGAGCCTTCTAATCAAAGAACAAATTTGTACGTCATTTAGATCTTTGATTTCTTTCACCAGTTTTATGTTTTTCCACATATAGAAGCTTTTTTGTCAGATTTGTATTTAAGATTTCATTTTTGTAACTATTGTGAATGGTATATTTTATTTCTAATTTCAGTTATTTATTTTCTTGTATATAGGAAAGCAATTGACACTTGTATATTAACTTTGTATCCTACTACATTTTAAAACTTATTAGTTTCAGGAGGATCATTTGTGGTACTGAGGATTGAACTAGGGCCTTACTCAGCAAGTGCTCTATCACTGAGCAACATCCCCAGTCCTTCCAGTGGTTTTTCTTTTGGTCAATTATTTGGTGATTTTTACATAAATGATCACATCATCTGTGAACAAAGACAGTCTTATTTCTTATTTCCCAATCTTTCTACTTCTCATTTATTTTTATGTGTTACTGCACTAGCCAAGACTTGCAGTATAGCATTGAATACAAGTGGAGGGAGAGGGCATCCTTGTTTCCAATCTTAGGGAGAGAGCATCTAATTTTTCACCATTAAATGTAATATGATGTTCTTTATCATGTTGAGTAAGTTCTGTGCTCTTCCAGGTTTACTGTCAGTTTTTATCATAAAGGAGTGTTACATTTTGTCAAACATTTTTTTCTGCATCAATTGATATACTCATGTGATTTTTCTTTAACTTGTTGATGTGGTAGATTACATTGCTTTTCAAATTTTGGACTAGCCTTGTGTACCTGGAAGAAATCCCTGTTGCTCACTGCATTAGCTTTTCATCACTGTGAAAAAAATTCCTGACAAGAACAACTTGGAGGGTAAAAAGCTTATATTGAGCACATGATTTTGGAAGTCTCAGTCCATGGTGGACCAACTCCATTGCTCTGGGCCTGAGATGGGGTAGCACATCATGGCAGGAGGGCACAAGAGAGGAAAGCTGCTCATCTCATGGAAGCTATGAAGCAGAGAGAGAGTGTATGTTTGTGAAAGGCCAGGAACAAAATATGAAACCTAAAGTAATGCCCTCAGTGGTCTACCTCCTCCACCACAGTCTACCTTCCTACACTTACCTGCCTACCTGGTACTGTAGTCCTTTCAAGTTATTAATCCATTAAACAAATTAATGAACTGATCAAGTTCCAGCTCTCCTCATCTAATCATGAACTTTTATGTCTACATCTCATATCCCAACCCGAACTCTCATGGTGTACAATCTGTTTAAACATTATTGGATTCAGTTTGTTAATATTTTACACAGAATTTTTGCATAAGAGATATCAGTCCATAGTGTCCCTTTCTTGTGATGTCTTTGTTTTTGGAAACACTGTAATGCTGTCTTCCCCAGATGAGCTAGGACATTTACTTTATATTTCTTTTTCTAGAAGACACTGGAGAAAATGTGTATCATCTCTTACTTAAGGATTTAAAGTTTTGAGAGCATTAACCAGTGAAACCACCTGGGCATGGTGCTTTCTATTTTGGAAGGTTATAATGGTTTCATTTCTTTAATAGATATCAATTTGTTCAGATTATCTGTTTGGATTTTGTAGTTTGTGTTTTTCAAGGCATTGGCCCATTTATCAAAGTTACAGGCATATATATAATTGGTCATAATACTTATTATAATGTCTAACAGATCTGTAGTGTAGTGATGATTCTTCTTTCACTTCCAATATGAATCATTTGTGTTTTCTTTTTTCTTCTTCTTTTTCTTCTTTTTTACCTGCCAATCATTAATTTCAAAGAACCAGTTGCTGAATTGGCTGATTTTTCTCTTTGGTTTTCCTTTTATTAATTTCATTGGTTTCTATTCTGATTTTTTTTCTTTTCTGCTGCTTTCTTTAGGCTGTAACTACATATTTTCCTATGCACCAAGGTGGAATTTTAGACTCTAGATTTTAAACAATTTGCCCTTTCTCCTGTATGAATCCAATACTCTAAATTTCCCTCTACCTACTGGTTTTAATTTTTCCTTTTTATTTAATTCAAAATACTTTAACATTTCTCTGAGACTTCTTTGATCCGTATGTGTTATTTAGAAGTATGTTGTTTGAGGTCTAAATATTTGGGGACTTTACATTGATTTTTAATCCTGATATCTTGTCTCTTCAGTAGAGCTGAGTTTTCCCTATTCTTGATAATGGCTTTTCTTGAATTCTCTGAGTAGACATTAATTCCATCTGCAAATAATAATGATTTACATCTTATTTTTGAATACTTACAAAAGTAGCATATTTATCACTATATTCCCTTGATCAGAATCTTCAGTACGATGGAGAAGAATCATGATGATGGTAGGTACCCTCGTCTTATTGTTGAGTTTGATAAATAAGGCTTCTAATAATTAACCACTAAGTTTGATGTTTGCTGTAAATCTCTGATATCTTCCAGTTTTCTAAGAGTCTAGTTTAAATGAGAAATGAGTATTTAATTTGTCATATTTAAAAATACATCTATTAAAATGATGGTGTAATTATCTCTTAAAGGCAATATAGTGAATTACTTGATAGATTTCCTTAATGGCAAATCAGCATAGTGAAATGGGTTCAAATCTCAGTTCTTCATCCATTTTATTAACTGTGAACTTGTAGCCTCTACTCTCCTCAGTTTTTTAAACAATAAGAACTATCTCATGAGTTTGTTGAGCAAGTTTATATATATATATATATATATATATATATATATATATATATATATATATATATATATATATATATATAATATGATTAATCTAGAACGTAGAGCAGTACATGACAAGTATGAAATAATTTTTTAAGTTGTTGCATTCTTGGAGCTAAAATCTATTTGGTTTTGTTTCCTTTAGTATGTCAGTAGATTTCATTTGTTAAATGTTTATTCATGCACTTTACATCAGTGTCATTAGATTGTAATATTCTTTATGTAACCTGTTGCTTTCTGTCATAAGAGTTATGGAACTTTCTAAAGTGAGTTGGATAGTTTCTCTTTTGATATGCTCAGGAACTATTTATGTGACAAAGAAAATCTGAACCTGTTGCCTATATTTATATTAGTTACATATTGCTGTATAACACATTACCCCAAAACTTAGTGAATTTAAACAACAGATATTTTTTTAAAATACTTTTTAGTTGTAGATGGACACAATATCTTTATTTTACTTATTTATTTACTTATGTGGTGCTGAGAATGGAATCCAGTGCTTCACATGTGTCAGAGAAGCACTGTATTACTGAGTCACAACTCCAGCCCCAACAATAGAAACATTTCTGACCTCACAGTTTCTATAGTCAAGCCACCAGGCACAACTCAGGGCTTGCTTCTGGCTCAAATCAGCATAGTGAAATGGGTCTCTCATAGACTGTGATCAAGGTGTTGACTGGGGCTGCTGTCATCATGAGGTACAACTGGGAGCAGAGCCACCTCTTTGCTCACTCACGTGGCTGTTACTATGATTCAGTTCCTGGTGAGTTTTTGAATTGAGGACATCAATTTCTCACTGGATATTATCCAGAGGACTCTCTGAACTTCATGTCATCTAGACTATTCCATAAGTCAGCTCATGATATACAGTAATGTGCTTCATCAATGCCAACATGGGAAAACCAGAATGCCACCCAGCTGGAAGTGAGTCTTATTGTAACCTAATTTTGGAATGGATCCATCATTACTTTTGCTCATTCTACTCAATAGAAGCAAGTCACAAGATCCAGTCCACGTTCAAGGCAAGAAAATTGAGGAAAGATGTGAATATGAAGAGGAGAAACTATTATGGGCCATTTTAGAAGCTGTATATCACAATTTTTAAGGGTAAATATTTGATTAGGCTTCTAATTCCTTCTGTGGTTATTAGGATAATCAGTTTTATACTAATTCTTTACCAGTTTTGGTATTTTATGATTTTCTAGAAAATAATTTTATCTAAGTTTTTAAATTTATTTTCCAAATGAAATAATCTCCGCCAGGGCTATTAGTCTTATTATTAATTATATCTTCTCTTCCTTTATCAGAAAGAACATTCATTTATTTCATTAGTCATTTCAAAGTACCATTTTCACTTATTGATTAATTTTATTTTTATTCCTTTTATTGGTTTATGTTTTATTTTTATTAACTCCTTTCTTTTATTTTCATTTGTGTTTATAGTTTTTCTTGAAGTTTGATTTTTTTGGCACTGGATCTAGAACTCAGGGGTACTCTACCACTGTGTAATATCCTATGTCCATTTTTATTTTAGTTGGAGGCAGGGTCTCACTAAGTTGCCTGGGAATTTATGATAGCCTCCTGAGTAGATGGGGTTACAGGCAGACACCACTGTGGCTGGCTTTCATGTTTGAATAAGTGCACTTAAGGCCATGCATTTTTCTCTGAGCAGTTATTTTGTTACATCCTACTAGTTTTGTTATATAGAGATTTGATTGCTTTTCATTGGTTTATACTTTCCATTTTATCCCTTCTTTTTTTATTTATGCATGACAGTGGAATGCATTACAATTCTTATTGCACATATAGAGCACAATTTTTCATATCTCTGGTTGTATACATAGAATATTCACACCAATTCATGTTAATTCTTCTTTTACAAGATTACAAGTGTGCTTTTCCCCCTCTTATTTCTGGGGGCATAGATTTCAAAGCATTATTTTATTATTAAACCATTATATTATTGACCCCAATGGTTACTATGTAACCATAGGTGATATTATTTTTTCAAATTTATTGAGCTTTCTATTTTGACTTAACACATCATTAATTTCATGAGTACTCAATGTATATTTAAAAAAAGTGTGTGCCTTTTCTGTTCATACGAACATACAAATGTTCAACTTTGCTAATTTAATCACTTTAATACTGATGTCTTTATGTAGTTAGCAGGTTAGTGAGTTAGTACCTGATGTGTTGATTTCTGAGTAAATAATTTTTTGCCCTATGATTATAATTTTCTGATCTCTATGTTAAACTGTGCTGTAAGGGTTCATTGCAGTTTTACCTTTGTCATGGACTATACCTATTAGGAACTAAATATTCTTTATTTTTATTTAAATCTTCTCTGTCAGGCATGGGTATTCCTACATCTACTTCCTTTTAGTTAACACTTGAGTATATTTCCAACCTTTTTGTGTTATTTTGTTTTATGTATGTCTCATAAATGGCAACAGCCTAAGAGTCTTTGTCTTTTAACAGGGTAATTTTAACATTTACATTTATTATGATTGCTTATGTACTTAGACTAATTTCTGACATCTCATTTTGCATTTTTAAAATTTGCCTTCTTTCTCACTGTTTCCATCCCCTTTGCTGTCTTTTGTTAAATGGAGAAAATTCTCTTCTTTCCATTTCATTTTCAGTAATGATTTGAAAAGTATACCTTTTACTTTAAAGCTTCAAAAATTTGCCCATACATTACACATATGCTTTCTCTACCAGCTTTTAACATTAATCTGCATGTCTTCTCTCTCCAAATAAAGCAAGAATCTTGGTATATGGCTTCTTACCTCTGTTCCCTCTTTACTATACTACAGTCCACCCCTTGCCCTATGCTGCCACCCTATCACATTTGATACATTCTCTTATAGTTTACTCATTTCTTTTTAATTTTTCCCAATTTCTTTTGCAGTTATAGATGGACAGAATGCCTTTATTTTATTTCTTTATTTTTATGTGGTGCTGAGGATCAAACCCAGTGCCTCACACATTCTAGGCAAGCACTCTGCCACTGAGCTACAGCCCCAGCCCTCATTTCTTTTCCATTATTCTTATATCCCTCTTCTTGTGCTTGAATTCATCATTTTGTTTCTTAGTGTGATATATTTCTATCAGTTATGTCAGAAAAAAATCTGTAACTAATAACATTTCTGAGTGCTTGAATGTCTTAAAAATGCCTTTCATTCACCCTCCCTATTGTCTTTAATTGGTCACTAAGTGTATTCCACAGTGGCTATTATTTAAAATGGAATTTTAAATAATATTTGCTATCTATCATTTATACAGATTTGAGGTATGCAAAAGGAGTCTATTTCATATGGTAAGCCCATCATTTTACTCCCCTTATACCTGCATCTTAAAGCAGGGATCACTACCTATGAGTCAGGTTTGAAAAACTTCCTTTCATCACCCCTTTCTTTGCTCCCCTGTTCCCACCAGAAAGAGATGTCAACTATCAGGACATTGATGGAACTACCTTCAATTAGCGAGTGAAGTCACTATGCATCAGCTGTCAGAAAAAGGGTGTGAATTGCTTCTTTTTTTCTTTTGCCCATATGACCAGAACTCTATGCAGACTTAGGGACAGATTTTCACTACCTATATACTTTCTTTTTTGTCTTTGTCTTCCATAAAGATGATAGGAGGGAGATAGAATCCAGTATCATGTTTAATCTTGTGATGGGAAGAAATATCTCAAGGCTCATTGCTAGGCTACACAATCCTAGCCAGTGTGAAAGAGCTCACATTGAGGTGTGAGGTCCAAAGTCCAGCTAAGGGTGAAGTGAACTGTTGCTTTCCTTTGCTGCTGCTCTATGTGCACATTTCTCCCTTGGGAACCTTGGGGGAAGAGCTGGCTTTGGTCTAGAGCAATATTTTGGTATACCCCGGTCCCTTGTGAAAGGAAAGTGACCACAACACTCGGAGCAACCAAAAGACCTTTATTGCAGCAGTGCAACAAAGAGAAAAGAAAGAAGGAAAGAGGGAGAGAGAAAGAGAGAGAAAAGGGAAGAGGAGAGATGAAGAGGGAGAGAGTAAGAGCAAGATACAGAGAGCGCGTGCAAAAAAGATAAAGAGCAAGAGAGAGAGAGAGAGAGCAAGAGAGAGGGGGCCTGGCAGGAGGGAGTTTTTATAGCCCAAATCTAATGGGGCCTCTGGGTCTGCAAGCTGCCTTGTTGGCCCAAGGGGGGGGTTAAGTGTTCAGCCTTGAGCGGGGTTGAATGTTCAGACTTGAGGCAAACAGGTGATAAAGGACCAGATAGAGGGGGGTTTCAGTGCGTAGGCTATCTTGCAGCCAAAATCTGTTCAGCCTGCCCTGCAGACAACACAGTTAAGCCTGCTCTGCACCCAACATTCCTCCCTTTTTGTTTTTCTAAGTGACACAGGGGACAGCATAAAGTCCTCTGGCTACTTCCTGCTTTAGACCTAGAAGGGGAAGTGGAGGAATGTTCGGGGAACAGGTCTGAGAACACCAGGGCAGCCAGAAATAACACTCAGTGGCTACAGACAACTACTATGGTAGGTGGGTAAAGTCCATAAAAGTTCCTTGAAGCCACAAGTCCTGGATGGCATCAAACCAGTCCTGGATGGAGGAGATTCTTGGTATCAGCCACTGATCCTGTAGCAGGGACTCTAGGAAGTATTGGAGGTGGCTTGGTTGATTCCAGTAATGTTAAGGGTGACAGACCGATTGCAGCTAGTGGAAGGGCAATCGCCTTGACCCATAAACTGAGAGTGAGAGTGGGTGGTGTCATCCTGGTGTCAAGTCACTTGGATGTAGAAGCAGTATCTGTGGTTTGAGATAAAAACTTGAGAGAATAATGATTAGTAAAAGAAGAAGAGGGTTGGCGAGAAATTTTGAGTTTGGTGGGCATGGTGGAAGTCCAGGACTGGACATTTGGAACAAGTGCCTTTTTAAGGTGGGAGACAAGGTACCAGGGGGAGTTTAGGTTTGATGCTTCCTTGTGGGGATACTGTAGAGCAGACAGAATAAGCAGAGTCAACGTTCTAGAGAGTAGTTCTCATTCCTAGGAAGTGAAAGAGGGGTTGTGAAAACTGGAAAATAAAAAGGGTTAGAGAGGGTATTAGATGGGCACAGAGTGTCTGGAGCCAGAGGAGTTGGTCATGAGTCGTGGATCTCCATCTTGGGAATCAGGGCTGGTAGTCTTAAAGAAGTAGTTGATTGACCAGCTTGTTGGTGAATTTGAGTATCTGATCTTGCATGAACTTCTGTAGGCAATTTAATAGACAGGGTCCTATTAGGAAAAACATAGAGAGGACTAACAGGGGTCCTGTGAAGGGGAGGAGCCAAGGCCATAGTTAACTGAACATTCCCCATGGAGCCTGTTGGCCTAGTTGCTGTCTCCTCTTTTCTAGCTGTTCTTGTCCTTCATTACTCCCAGAAATGACTGGTTTTGGCTTAACTGGTTTTGGTAGGTGTTTAAGATCAAGTTGGTCAAAATTGACTTTGTTTCTATCTATTGTTAAGAGTCAGCCGAGTTCCCAAAGGGGTCGCTTGTGGGGGAACTTGAGAGTAGCTTCTTAGTTCTGCTAGTGCCATTTGTGCTAGGATGGGTCCAGGTCTTGCTTGACCTTTTGGCTTCCCTTAGAAGCATCAGGGATGTCTCCTGTCTCCAATGACCCTCCTATTCACAGCAAGTGCACTGATTGGCTTTTCATTCTCCAGTGGTCTCAATAATCTCCCTGATCAGGAGGTTATGTGGCCCAGAGTTGCAAAGTTATTTAGAGAAATTCCCTGTTCCCTGGATTCAGACTGACTCAGAGGGCCAGAGCTAAATATTGGTTTTCTTGGCCATTTTAGTTTAACTTTAAGTCTTGATCTTAAACATCCAGCAAAGTCAGTTTCACCCTAAATTAAGAGTATTGGGCTTTAGCTGAAGTTTGGCCTACTTTGGAGTCATTCTTACATGTAGTAAGATGGGAGGCATACCCTTATCTCAGGTAAGCCAGGGCTCTTTATAAATCTTAGGTAAAGTGTCCTAGTATTGAAGCTGATCTTTTTTTAATATTATTTTATAAAGTTTACATATATTGTTGCTTGATGTCACATGAATACTAGCTAACACAATATGATATTACATTTAAATTGTACCCAGTGTATAAAACTTTATATTAATCTTATTGATAACAGGTCCAGTTATAAAACATTAAATGATATAAATAAATCTCCAATATGTTATTTTTATAAGCCTAAAATAACCATGCAACCTTTTGGAGAACACCAGTTTGATATACCTTTTTAAAGCTTCTATCTTAATGACATATATCTGGAAAATATGAACGCATTTAATATACAAAGAAGAGTAATCGTACCACAATTATTATTAATGTTTTTATATTACTCAAGTTTAGCTTTTAAAGAAATAACATATTACAATATTGCAAAATAACAGTTGTTGTTTAACCATAGTTGTATACACAGACCTTCTTTAGCACTTACTTAAACCTATATAGCCAGTGTACACAGACCTTCTTCATCACTTGCTTAAACCCTCTTATTTACTTAATAGACTCTCTTATCCAGAAACATATTTTCCTCCTATTAAATCCATACTTAGAACCTTCTAATTTCTCTTTCCTATCTGTTAACTCCTTCTTTATTCACACTTTGAAAAAATCCTTGTAAATTTCTGAATTTAGGCAAATTATTCCATTTTAATAAGAGATATTTTGTTATTTGCAGCACACAATTAATCACATCTGTTGACCATTTCATGAAAACATGAACAATGTTTAGGTGTATAGAATTATACTGTTGTAGGGACAGACAAGGCAAGGCACCTAAGATAGCAGCGAATATAGGGAAACAGTTTTATTTGGTTGCAACCAGATTCAGAAGGCACAGCTTCTGTTGTAATCAATTAATCCCTGAACCCCAAGTTTAAGTTGTTTTAGAATTTTGTACCCAATATGTAAGGGAAGGGGCTCAGAAGTTCACAGTCTGCAGAAGTTCATAAAAAGCAGTTTTTTTTCTCTGTTCTGGGCAATTTAACCCTTCAAGGACACTTGGGAGGGGGAGAGCTTTTTCTTCCCTTTCTCTCCTCTTCTCCCCACCCTCCCCACAACCAACAGCTGTTATCATGGAGCCCAGTTGGTAACTTCCTTATCTTAGAAATGTAGCCTTCTCTGTAAAGTCCCAGCTCAAGGCCAGAAGCCTTGTTCACATATTTTGTGAAAAACTAATAAGGGGGTGTCTAGCTTTTTGAGTGCTGAATTTTCCAGCCAGTGACCAGTAAAACAGGGCAACATGAAAAGAGGAAGCTTATCTACACTGAATTCTTTTGCTGAAAGTCCTAAAATCAGCCATGGTGAAGATTTCTGGAGAAGGTCAGTTAAGCCTTTTCTGTGGGCCTGAGTAAGGAGGGAAAGACGGGAAGGCGGGGCTGAGAGCAGCTCGGTGGATCTGAGAATGAGGAAGGAGTGATGTAAAAGAATAGGATTTTCCCTAGCAAGGAAAACTTGAGCAGTAGAACAGGTAGAGCAGAGGGGAGGATGGGAGTGAATATCCCAAAAACCTGTAAGGGACAATTATTAGTAACCTGTTTTCAGTGATGGCAAAGCAACTTTAAAGGCCATTTTCACCAGATCTCTGATAGGGGTCCAAGGGCTCTCCTTAGCTTGTTTGAGCTTTGGGTTAGCTAGTAAGAAGACCTGGTGGGACCTGGTGTGGGCGCTGACAGAAAAAGAGAGGAGTGAGTGGGTGAAGGGATTCCTTCAGTACCTGCTACCTCAGAAAAGAGGCAATGGTTTGAGGAAAGTTGGTTGTTTAGGTTTTTGATCTAGTGAGTGGAGAGGAGAAGTCAGCTCAGGTCGGGGAGACAGTGGAGGGGCTGGGGCAGAAGGTTGAGAGTGAGGACCTATTTGATCTGGGCGATGGGGTGGAAATTCATCAGTAGGGTCAAAAGTAGTGGATGAGTCCGAGGGAGGAGGAGATTGGGGATCAGTGGTTGTGGGTGTTGGTTTGCAAGCTAGAAAAATTTGCAGAGGTCTGCAAGAGGCGCAGAGAGCACAAGCAAGAAGAAAGCTTTGATATAGCAGTTTTTACCCATTTTTTCAAATGCTCACAGTAATTGTAGAGATCCCTTAGAATGGAGGGATCCAGGGACCCAAAAGGGGGCCATCTGCTTTGGTTGTCTAAGAGATAAGTGGGCCAGGCCTGAGTGCTATATTTGATCAATTTTGGGGGTTTGATGTCTGGTGTCAAGGAGATGGTTTTGAGGTTATCCAAGAAGCATTGTAGGGGAAACTGATTTATTGGCAAAAGGGGAGTCCCCACTAGAGCCAAAAATCAGGAGTACCATAGTGGGAGGTTCGAGCTGCAGAGATTGGTCATCACCGAATCCTGACAGTCGAGGCTCTCATCCTGGATGGAGCCGGAGCCATGGGAGACCTTGGCCAGATACTCCCTGGGCTGGAAAGAGGGGAAAGAGAGAGACAGGGGATGAGGGAGGAAGGGGAGGGTAAGGTTCTCTCTAGCAGCTGAGTCTTCAAGGTGTGAGGTCTAGGATTTTATGAGAGCCACTGATACTGTGAAGGTCTGGGTGGACTGTGATGTTCAGGTTTCTGTTATGTGTCCCTGGAGGTTACAGAGTCCTTTGAGGGAGACCTATAAACCTATGCTGAGAAATCAACGAAATTGAAACAAAAGAAACTATTGAAAAAATTGACAAAACTAAAAGTTGGTTCTTTGAAAAAATAAATAAGATCGACAGACTCTTAGCCATGCTAATGAAGAGAAGAAGAGAGAGAACTCAAATTACTAGCATACGGGATGAAAAAGGCAATATCACAACAGATGCTACAGAAATACAGAAGATAATTGGGAATTATTTTGAAAACCTACATTCCAATAAAATAGAAGATAGTGAAGACATCGATAAATTTCTTAAGTCATATGATTTTCCAAGACTGAGTCAGGAGGATACTCACAATTTGAACAGACCAAAATCAATAGATGAAATAGAAGAAGCAATCAAAGACTACCAACCAAGAAAAGCTTTACAAAGTTTTACAAAACCTTTAAAAAAGAATTAATACCAATACTTTTCAAGTTATTTCAGGCAATAGAAAAAGAGGGAGCTCTTCCAAATTCATTCTATGAGGCCAACATCACCATGATTCCGAAACCAGACAAAGACACCTCAAAGAAATAAAACTACAGACCAATATCTCTAATGTACCTAGATGCAAAAATGCTCAATAAAATTCTTGCGAATTGGATACAAAAACACATCAAAAAAATTGTGCACCATGATCAAGTAGGATTCATCCCTGGGATGCAAGGATGGTTCAATATATGGAAATCAATAAATGTTATTCACCACATCAATAGACTTAAAGATAAGAACCATATGATCATCTCGATAGACGCAGAAAAAGCATTCCACAAAGTTCAACATCCCTTTATGTTCAAAACACTAGAAAAACTAGGGATAACAGGAACTTACCTCAACATTGTAAAAGCTATCTATGCTAAGCCACAGGCTAGCATCATTCTGAATGGAGAAAAATTGAAGGCATTCCCTCTAAAATCTGGAACAAGACAGGGATGCTCTCTATCACCACTTCTATTCAATATAGTTCTCAAAACTCTGGCCAGAGCAATTAGACAGACAAAAGAAATTAAAGGCATAAAAATAGGAAAAGAAGAACTTAAATTATCACTATTTGGAGAAGACATGATTCTATACCTAGAAGACCCAAAAGGGTCTACAAAGAAACTACTAGAACTAATAAATGAATTCAGCAAAATGGCAGGATATAAAATCAACATGCATAAATCAAAGGCATTTCTGTATATCAGTGACAAAACTTCTGAAACGGAAATGAGGAAATACACCCCATTCACAATATCCTCAAAAAAATAAAAAAAAAAAATACTTGGGAATCAACCTAACAAAAGAGGTGAAAGATTTATACAATGAAAACTACAGAACCCTGAAGAGAGAAACAGAAGATCTTAGAAGATGGAAAAATATAACCTGTTCATGGATAGGCAGAACTAACCTCATCAAAATGGCAATATTACCAAAAGTTCTCTATAGGTTTAATGCAATGCCAATCAAAATCCCAATGGCATTTCTTGTAGAAATAGATAAAGCAATCATGAAATTCATATGGAAAAATAAAATACCCAGAATAGCAAAAGCAACTCTAAGCAGGAAGTGTGAATCAGGCGGCATAGCGATACCAGATTTCAAACTATACTACAGAGCAATAGTAACAAAAACAGCATGGTACTGGTACCAAAACAGGCAGGTGGACCAATGGTACAGAATAGAGGACACAGAGACTAATCCACAAAGTTACAACTATCTTATATTTGATAAAGGGGCTAAAAGCATGCAATGGAGGAAGGATAGCATCTTCAACAAATGGTGCTGGGAAAACTGGAAATCCATAAGCAACAAAATGAAACTGAATCCCCTTCTCTCGCCATGCACAAAAGTTAACTCAAAATGGATCAAGGAGCTTAATATCAAATCAGAGACTCTGCACCTGATAGAAGAAAAAGTTGGCTCTGATCTACATATTGTGGGGTCGGGCTCCAAATTCCTTAATAGGACACCCATAGCACAAGAGTTAATAACAAGAATCAACAAATGGGACTTACTTAAACTAAAAAGTTTTTTCTCAGCAAGAGAAACAATAAGAGAGGTAAATAGGGAGCCTACATCATGGGAACAAATTTTTACTCCTCAAACTTCAGATAGAGCCCTAATATCCAGAGTATACAAAGAACTCAAAAAATTAAACAATAAGATAACAAATAACCCAATCAACAAATGGGCCAAGGATCTGAACAGACACTTCTCAGAGGAGGACATACAATCAATTAACAAGTACATGAAAAAATGCTCACCATCTCTAGCAGTCAGAGAAATGCAAATCAAAACCACCCTAAGATACCATCTCACTCCAGTAAGATTGGCAGCCATTATGAAGTCAAACAACAACAAGTGCTGGTGAGGATGTGGGGAAAAGGGTACTCTTGTACATTGCTGGTGGGACAGCAAATTGGTGCGGCCAATTTGGAAAGCAGTATGGAGATTCCTGGGAAAGCTGGGAATGGAACCACCATTTGACCCAGCTATTGCCCTTCTCGGACTATTCCCTGAAGACCTTAAAAGAGCGTACTACAGGGATACTGCCACATCGATGTTCATAGCAGCAAAATTCACAATAGCTAGACTGTGGAACCAACCCAGATGCCCTTCAATAGATGAATGGATAAAAAAAATATGGCATTTATACACAATGGAGTATTACTCTGCACTAAAAAATGGCAAAATCATGGAATTTGCAGGGAAATGGATGGCATTAGAGCAGAATATGCTAAGTGAAGCTAGCCAATCCCTAAAATACAAATGCCAAATGTCTTCTTTGATATAATGAGAGAAACTAAGAACAGAGCAGGGAGGAAGAGCAGGAGGAAAAGATTAACATTAAACAGAGACATGAGGTGGGAGGGAAAGGGAGAGAAAAGGGAAATTGCATGGAAATTGAAGGAGACCCTCATTGTTATACAAAATTACATATAAGAGGTTGTGAGGGGAATGGGAAAAAAACAAGGAGAGAAATGAATTACAGTAGATGGGGTAGAGATAGAAGATGGGAGGGGAGGGGAGGGGGGATAGTACAGGATAGGAATGGTCACAGAATACAAGAGTTACTAATATGGCATTATGTAAAAATGTGGATGTGTAACAGATGTGATTCTGCAATCTGTATTTGGGGTAAAAATGGGAGTTCATAACCCACTTGAATCTAATGTATGAAATATGTCAAGAGATTTGTAATGTTTTGAACAACCAATAAAAAAAATAAGTAAAAAAAAATAAAATACATGAAGCACCCTGAGAGGGCTGGGGGTGTAGATCAGTGGCAGAGTTCTTGCTTAGCATGTTTGGCATGTGCAGGGCTCTGGGTTCCATTCCTAGTACTTCAAAAGAAAAGAAAACAAAACTGAAAACAAAAGCAAAAATAAAAATTAAAAGGTTGGGACTGAGGATGTAACCCAGTGGTAAAGCACATAAGTGCAAGGCCCTGGGTTCAACTTCCAGTACTGAAAAATAAAACAAAATTAAATTAAATTTAAAAGTGAAGTAATTGAAACAATGCTTGCATACGATAATAATTTAAAAATTGAACTTAAATGACTAGAGATATTTCTTAAAATGTTTAAGCTTCAAATGATTTTTATGCTGAATATTATTTTAAGAAATAAAGATCCTGAACCTTGAAAAAAAAAACTACTCTAGGATTTCAAATCACTCTAGTCAGAATGGCTATTATCAAGAATTCAAACAACAATAAGTGCTGGCAAAGATGTGGGGGAAAGGGTACATGATTCATTACTGCTGGGACTGCAAAATGGTGCAACCACTTTGGAAATCAGTATGGATTTTATGTAGAAAACTTGGAATGGAACCACCATTTGAGCCAGCTATGCCACTCCTTGGTTTATACCCAAAGGACTTAAAAGCAGCATGCTACAGTGATGCAGCCACCTCAATGTTTATATCAGCTCAGTTGACAATAGCTAAACTGTGGAAATAGCCTGGATGCCCTTCAATAGACAAATGAATAAAGAAAGAGTAGTATATATGCCCAATGTAATATTACTCAGCCTTAAAAAAAGAATGAAATTATGGCATTTACAGGTAAATGAATGGAGTTGGAGAATATCATGCTAAGCGAAGTAACCAAAGGCCAAATGTTTTCTTTGATAAGTGGATGCTGATCCATAAAGGTGGGTGGAGAGCAAGGAAAGAATGGAGGAACTTTGGATTGAGAAGAGGGGGAAAAGGAGGTTTATGTGTTGGGGAAGATGGTGGAATGAGATGGATATTATTATCCCTATGTATATCTATGACAGCACAAATAGTGTGACCCTATATCATGCACAATCAGAGAAATGAAAAGTTGTACTCCATTTGTGTAAAAAAAGTAAATTAAATTAATAAAAAATTATTTCTCACTAAAAAAATAATAA